>NC_043712.1:63475-115458 GCF_006229205.1 Suricata suricatta | reverse complement strand
GCACCGGGCCCGGCACAAGGCGCTGCCCGCGCATGAGGACGCAGAGAAGGAGGCGGCGGAGAAGGAGGGCGAGGTCGAGGACAGGGACAAGGAGAAGGAGCTCCGGAACCATCAGCCCAAGTGAGGGGATGCGCACGTGGGTGGCGGAGGGGGCCCCTGGCCGGCGAGGGGGCTGGGGGGTGCTGCCGGGCAGGGTTCAGGGGTGCGGAGCTGCCCAGTTGCCCCTTTTCAGGTTGGTTGTCCCGCCTTCCGTCTCATTCTCTGTGTGGTGGTGACAATACTGCGCTGTTGGGGTGCCGTGTAAAATTCTTAAAACTGAGTGGGGATCAAGTTTGCTCAGTGAATGTCGGCCATTATTCCAAGGCTCTCAGGAGGAGAAGGGGGCATACGGTGAAATTGTTGGGACTGGTTTGGGACACATTGTCTTGGGAAGAGTATAGTGGCCTGGGGAGGAGAGAAAATTGGAGAGAGCCTGAGGGAGGCCTGTGGCAGCCACTGGGGGCTAAATGGTAGAAAGGAATAGGGCCCGGCTGGGTGGCCATGACAGGAAGGACCTCCCACCCCTGCATACCAGCTCACCTAGCCTTTTCCCCGGGCTGGGATAGGCTATGAATGACTCTGACTCTGAGAAAGCTAGGGTATCAGGCTAAAGCCAGCAGTGTCGGGTGCTTGCCCATGAGCTGGAAGCCACTGCTCAGATCCAGACCCTGTCTCTGTGTGCAGAGTTCTGTGCTGGGCCTTTGGTCTAGAGGGACTCCAGGTGGAGTAGTTTAGAGAAACACCCTCTTCCAGGCTTCTTCATTCTGCAAACAGATGCCCCAGCCATGCTTGGTCTTGTGCCAGGGGCAGACAGGTTGAGTCGGCCCCATTTTTACTTTCCAGACCTGAAAACATAGAAATGTACAAAGTGATAAAAGCCATATGAAATACCAGAGTAGCAGGGGAAGTGGTCAGGATTTATTTGATCTGGATAGGGGCATAAGGAGCTGGATTTTGCAGACTGGCTGGGAGTTTAGGGCTGCATCAGAGTCTGATGTGCATTCTTGGTTGCAGGGAGCCACGCTGTGATCTGGAGGCCAGCGAGATCACGGGTGTGGGCCCCGGGCATGCGTTGCCCAGCACCTGTCTACAGAAAGTGGAGGAGCAGCCAGAAGATGCAGACAATCAGCGGAATGTCACACGGATGGGCAGTCAACCCTCAGACCTGAGTGCCACTGTGCAAATCCCAGTGACGCTGACCGGCCCTCCTGGGGAGACCACGGTTGTTCCCAGTGAGTATCTCCCCGTATCAGCGGGCCAGGGCCCACCTGCTGCAGGCCCACTTTGCTCTCCCCTCTCCCCCTCTCTACATGGCAGCTGCCTGGGGACAGAGCGTGCCTGTGTGAGCCTGTCGACAACCAGCTCGAGCTGGTCTGAGGGTTGTGGGTTATCGTTAAGCTGATTGGCAACCAGCTCGAGACAAAGTTCTTTGTGGGGAGCATCTGGGCCTTGACATCTCTTTGTTTCCCAGTGCCCCAGAGGAGCACTGTTACCGTTACACGCCACTTCAACTCTATTATCCTCCTTTCCAAAAATATTTGCAAGTTGCCGGCTCAGTGACAGGCATGGTGTTAGAGAACCGGGGACAGTGGGAGGGAGCAGAGCCAGGGCTGCCCTGTGGGGCTTACAATCTCATCAGGAGAACAGACCTCAGGACGGTCCCAGCTCTTCATAGTTGTGTGAGAGCTGCTAGGGCAGCCACCCCATGCCTGACCATGAACAGGCACTGAGGGTACAGGGTCAACTAGATGCCACTCCTGTATTCAGGTCACTCCGTATTGTAGGGACAAGACAGACAAATACCATCCTGTAACACTGTGTGGAAGGTGCATAGACCTCTTGTGAGCACCGTGGATAGAGAAAGTGTTCCACGGGGAGGGGGAGACACCACAGAAGCAGATCTGACGTGCCAAGCCAAAGGAAGATTTAGGCCTCGAGTAGACCAGTTGCCACCAAATGCTTGCCCATGTTTGCGGATGTGTCCACCAACACAGACATGTGTCTGTGCCTGTTACCTCTTGCTCAGGTGCTCTCAGGCCTGAGAACAGGCACACAATGCTAGGTGTGGCAACGGGAGATGGCCAACTCCAGCTGCTTAGGCTTCCCTTCTTTTTGCTTCCTTGGGAGATTGCTTTCCGTGGCCCATCCCTGGCTTCCCTTCCCATGTTTAATAGTGGGTCTGTCTTACCAGACTCCTGGAAAGCGACCTCCTGGTCTCATTTTCTCTGGGTAAACTTGAGGATCGGACCAGGGTTCCCACTTGACTTTTGTCCAGCCCCTCCTCCCCAACTTTTGCCATCCACTGATCTTTTTTACAGTCTCTGTAGTTTTGCCTTTTCCTAAATGTCATACCGTTGGAGTCATTCAGTGTATAGCCTTTGCAGATTGGCTTCTTTCACTTACCAATATGATTTTAAGGTTCCTGCATGTCTTTTTATGGCTCAGGAGCGCATTTCTTTTTAGCACTGAATAGTATTTTGTTGTCTGGTTATACCACAGTTTATCCATCTACCTATTGAAGGACATCTTGGTTGCATCCAAATTTTGGCAAATATGAATAAAGCTGCACATCTTTGTGCAGGATTTTGTGTGAACTGGTTTTCACCTTCTTTGGGTAAATACCAAGGGGAGTAATGGCTGTATCATATGGTAAGACTATGTTTCATTTTGTGAGAAACCACTGAACTGTTTATACCATTTTGCATTTCCACTAGTAATGTATGGGAGTTCCTGTTGCTCCATTTTCCTTGTCGGCAGTTGGTAGTGTCAGTGTTCCAGATTTTGGCCATTCTAATAAGATAAGTCATAGTATCACACATGGTTTGAATTTGCATTTTCCTAACGATGTGTGATGTGGAACACTGTTTTCATACACTTATTTGTGATGTGTATTATCCTCTTCAGTGAGGTATCTCTTAAGATCTTTGGACCATTTTTTAATCTGGTTGTTTTCTTATTTTCAATTTTTAAGTGTTCTTTGTATATTTTGTATAACACTCTTTTATCAGATGTATTTTTTTTACAAATATTTTCTCCCATCTGTAGCTCATCTTCTTGTTCTCTTGATATTATCTTTCACAGAGCAGAATTTATTAATTCTAGCTGATCTGTTATTTTTTTCATGGATCATATTTTTAGTGTTGTATCTAAAAAGGATCATCAGAAACTGGGTCATCTAGGGTTTCTCCTTTGTTATCCCCTAGGGGTTTAATAATTATGCATTTCACATTGAGTCCTATGAGCCGTTTTGACTTAACTTTTGTGAAGGGTGTAATGTCTGTATCTAGATTTCATTTTTGCATGTGGACATCCAGCACTGTTTTTTCGAAGAGACGATCTTTGCCCCCCGCCCCCTCTGGGTTACCTTTGCTTCTTTGGCGAAGATCGGTTGGCTCTACTTCCGGGGTCTATTTCTGAGCTCTCTATCCTGGTCTGTTGCTCTGTTTGTCTGTTTTTCACCAATACACTGTAATTTTACAGTGAGTCTTGAAGTTGGGTAGTGTCAGACCTCTGACTTTGTTCTTCTCCTTCTGTATCAAAGTGTTGGCCATTGTGGATCTCTTACTTCTCCATATAAACTTTGGAATCAGTCTGCTGATATCCATAAAATAACTTGATGAGATTTTGATTGGGATCGCATTGAATCTGTAGGTCAAGTTGTGAAGAACTGAGATCTTGACAATATTGAATCTTCCTATCCATGAACATGAAACATTTCCTTCATTATGTAGTTCTTTGATTTTATTCATCAGAGTTTCAGTTTTCTATATGTAGATATTATAGATACTTTGTTAGATTTATACTTTAGAATTTCAATTTGGGGGGAGCTAATATAAATTGTTTATTCTCAAGTTAGTTAACATGCAGTAGAGTTTTGGCTTCAAGAGTAGAACCCAGTGATTCATCACTTATAAATGACCCCCAGTGCTCATCCTCACAAGTGCCCTCCTTAAATGCCCATCACCCATTTACTCCACCTGCCAATCCCCCCCAACTCCCATCAACCCTCAGTTCTCTGCATTTGAGAGTCTCTTATGCCTCCCTCTCTGTTTCTATCTAATTCTGCCTTCCCTTCCCCTATGATCATCTGTTAAGTTTCTCAAATTCCACATGAGTGAAATGTGATATCTGTCTTTTTCTGACTGACTTATTTGGCTTAGCATAATACTCTCCAGTTCATCCATGTTGTTACAAATGGCAAGATTTCATTCTTTTTCACCACTGAGTAGTATTCCATTATATATGTGTATGTATACCACATCTTTTAATCCATTCATCAGTCGTTGGACATTTGGGCTCTTTTCATAATTTGGTTATTGTTGATAGCACTGCTATCAATATTAGGGTGCATGTGCCCCTTCAAATCAGCATTTTTGTATTCTTTGTATAAACTCCTACTGGTACAATTGCTGGGTCATAGGGTAGTTCTGTTAATGATACTGTGCTTTTAATTTCAAATCCCACAATTCATTGTTGATAAATAGGAAAGCAATTGACCTTTGTGTATTAACCTTGTATCCTGCAACTTTGCTAAAATCACTTTTAGTTCCAGAAGTTTTTTGTTGTTGTTGCTGTTGATTCTTTTGGGTTTCCGTATAGATTATCGTGTCATCTGTGAGCAAATGCAGTTTCATGTCTTCCGTCCCAACCCACATACATTTTGTTTCCTCGCCTTGCCTTAGTGCATTAGTGGGGCCTGCAGCACGATGCTGAGAAGGGGTGGTGAGAGGTGACATTGTTGCCTTGTACCTCATCTTGGTGGGAAAACTTCAAGTCTCCCATCGTTAAGTATGAGGTGAATTGTAGGTTTTTTGTGGAGAGTATTTATGGAGAGTAGTATGAGGAAATTCTCCTCTATTCCTATAAAAACTGGGAGTTTTTATAATGAGTAGGTGTTGGATTTTGTCAGATGCTTTTTCTGCATCTAGTGATATGATCAACTGACTTTTCTTTTTTAATCTGTTGATGAGATGAATTACATTCAATGACTTTCAAATGTTGGACCAGCCTTGAATACCTGGGACAGATTCCATTTGGTTATGGTATATAGCTTTTATACTTTTTGGGGGGGTTGATTTGCTAATATTTTGTTGAGAATTTTTGCATCTGTGTTCATGAGAGATATTGGTCTAGTTTTCTTTTCTTGTAATGCCTTATCTGGTTTTGTTATTAGGGTAATGCTGACATCATAAAATAAGTTAGGAAGCACTCCCTTAGCTTCTATCCTTTGAAAGAGATGGTTGACGATTGGTATGATTTCTTCCTTCATTGTTTGTTAGAATTCTTCAGCGAACCCATCTGGGCCTGGTGCTTTCTGTGGTTTTGAAGGTAGTAAATTTATGAATCAATCTCTTTAAAAGATAGAAGCCTATGTATGTATGTATGTATGTATGTATGTATGTATGTATGTATTTACTGATTTATTTTTTGAGAGAGAAAGAGAGAGACAGAGTGCAATAGCAGGAGGGGCAGAGAGAGAAGGAGATATATATAGAAGGATATAGAACCTTTTCCAGGTACAAAGCTCAATGTGGGGCTGGAACTCAGGAACCAGAAGATCACGACCTGAGCTGAAGTCGGATGCTTACTAGACTGAGCCACCCGGGCACCCCAGAAACCTATTTAGATTGTGTATTTCTTCTTGTGTGAATTTCAAGGAGATTTGTCCTTCCAAGGAATTGGTCCATTTCATGGAGGTTATTAAATCTGTGGGCATAGAGTTGTTTGTAGTATTCTTGTATCATCCTTTTCAAGTCCATGATCAGCCGTGATGTCCTTTCTTTCATTTCTTATATTAGTAATTTGTGTTTTTCCTCTTTTTTCTTAGTTAGCCTAAATAGAGGCTTATCAATTTTAATGATCTTTTCAAAAAAACAGTTGCATTGGTTTTGTTGATATTCTTTATTAATTTTCTCTTTTCGGTTTCATTGATTTCTGCTCTAATTCTTATTATTTCTTCTGCCTATCTTTACTGTGCTTTTTCTTTTCATTTCCTAAGATGGAAGGTTAGATTATTGATTTTAAACCTTTCTTTTCTAATACATGCATTCAGTGTTATAAATTTCCTTGTAAGCATTGCTGCTGCACACAACAAACTGGTAAGTTGCGTTTTCATTTTCATTTAGTTAAAATATATGTGTTTTTATTCAATATTTATTTTTTTTTGAGAGAGAGAGAGAGAGAGAGAGAGAGAGAGAGAGAGAGACAGAAAGAGAGGGGAACAGAGGATCCAAAGCAGGCCAAGCTGACACCAGATAGCCCCCATGTGGGGCTCGAGCTCATAAATCGCAAGATCATGACCTGTGCTGAAGTTAGATGCTCAACTAACTGAGCCACCTAGGCGCCCCTTCTTAAAAATATTTCTAAATTTCTTTTGAGATTTTTTTTCTTTGACCCATGTGTTTTTAGAAGTGTGTTGTTTAATTTCTATATATTTGGGGACTTTCCAATTATCCTTCTGTTATGGCTTCTAATTTAATTCCATTGTGGTCTGAGAACAGACATGTTGCCCACTTTTTAATTGGGTTGATTGTTTTCTAATTGTTGAGTTTTAAGATTTGTTTCTATGTTTTGGATACCTACTTTTATCAGATCTGTGGTTTGAAAATATTTCCCCCAGTTTGTGGCTTGTCTTTTCATTCTCTTAAAGTCGAGTATTTCTGATTGTTAATGGTGCAAGTGTTAGTTTGGGTTCTGTCATGGCCTCTGCTGGGAGCGGAAATCTAGGCTATTGCCTTTTATATTGTCAATTTTGTATCCTCCTACTTTTCTGAACCCTCAAATTGTGTATTACTTTTAGCACTGACTCTGGTTTCTGTCTAGGTATGTGGTCAAAACTTCTACAAATACAGTTTTCACTATTCCTTTCAAATCTTAGACCTCTCATTGTTTGTTTTCCTAATTTTTAAAGTTTTTTGCATGATTAAACTGGCTAATACACTATCGGTAACAGTGGAGTTAGTGGGTACCCTTAGCTTGTTTCTGCCTATATTTGGGTTTTGTGTGTATGTGTGTGTGTGTGTGTGTGTGTGTGTGTGTGTAAAATCAAGGTACAGTACCCATGAATTCCTATTTCAGTAAGTATTTGTCTGGAATAGATGTTGAATTTTGTTGAATGCCTTTTCGTCATGCTAGACATCATACATTTCCCCCACTTAAATATGGGGATTTAGGGGCTCCTGGGTGGCTCAGTTGGTTAAGTGTCCGACTTCGGCTCAGGTCATGATCTCACAGTTCATGGGTTCGAGCCCCGCATTGGGCTCTGTGCTGACAGCTCAGAGCCTGGAGCCTGCTTCAGATTCTGTGTCTCCCGCTCTCTCTGACCCTCCCTTGCTCATGCTGTCTTTCACTCTCTCTCTCAAAAATAAAACATTAAAAAAAATTTAAAAATAAATATGGGGATTTTTAGTAATGAACTTTCTACTATCTAACTGTCTTTGTGATCCTAGAGTAAACCCCACTTAGTTAACTTTTTTTTTTTAAGATTTTTATTTTTTAAGTAATCTCTACACCCAGTATGGGGCTTGAACTCACAACCCCAAGATCAGGAGTCACATGCTGTACTGACTGAGCCAACCAGGTACCGCAGTTATATTTTTTAATGCGATGTTAATTCTGTTAGTATTTTATGTAGGATTTTTGTATTGGTGCTTTTTACTGACACCAGGCTTTTAGGGTTCCCAGACCCAATTCCAGCACGAAGCAGGCAGTTCTCAGACATCAGTACCAAGCAATTCTCAGATATCAGTAGGGTGTCCAAGAATTCAATTCAATTCTGATACCACCTGCCAGTAGATAGCATCAACTTCCACAGGTTAAGGGTTCAGTCCTACTCTATTGAGTCCTACAAGCCCTCACTTCAGACACTAGTCAGAAGCCTCAGGCCGTCACCCGTGCTTCTGACCTGCCAGCCACAGACTGGAGGTTCCAACAGCTTTCTCCTTAAGTTCTTTAAATTTGCTCACAGGACTCAGAGAAACACTTATGTTACCAGTTTGTTCAAAGATATGAAACAGGATAAGAATCAACAGCTAGGTGAAGAAATATGTATGGTGAGGTCTAGAGAGAGAGATGTGGAGCTTTCATGCCCTGTATTGGCAAGCCACTCTTCCTGGTCTCTCCCTGCTCACCAACCCATAGGCTCTCTAAACCCGGTCTTTGGGTTTAATGGAGGCTTTGTTGCAGTCCTAAGTCTATGTGCGCAATTCAGCATGCGCAAACGTGTGCAAATGTAAGTCTGAATTGGCTGATTCAACCTCCGGCCCCTACTCTTCCTCCCTGGAAGTCAGGGTTCAGGCCCAACCCTTTAATCATGTCGTTAGTCTTCCTGGCAACAAGTCCTAGCCCTTGGGTGGACTCTGAAAGTCACCCTCATTAGTAACAGGACACCCTTGTCACCTTTATGGCTCTGAAGAGTTTCTCAGAAACTGGATCAAGGCCAAGTGTATTTGTGAAATAGATTTTAGACCAAATATATATTTCTTATAAGTCATTATATTGTGCATTTTAGTGTGAGATATGTTCTGTAGCTTTCCTATCCTATCTTCAAGTATCATAAGGTTTTGATATGAATGCATTACAGTTATAATATACTTCATGTATTATTACTGAAAATCAAATGTTGTAATGTTTCACATTTCCTATTATTTTAAATGGGAAAAAGTATACTGTACTATAAAAATTATAATGTATTGAAGTTGATTGTACTCAAAATCCCCCATCAATTTTTAAAAATATAACTGAAGCATAGTTAAGCACTGAAAAGTATCCACCATCATATAGGACATAAAATACTTCCCCTGATCACCACAGTTACAGTAGTTGTTAGCGGGCAGTTGCTTTGGGCACGTCCTTTATTGAAGCTTAGTGCACTTTTTAAAAACATCCACACATGATTCTAATTGTCAACCAACTGAATTTGGAATCTTGCCTGAGAGTTTTTCCCTACTTTTTTTTTGTTGTTGTTAAAAATGTTATATTGAGGGGTGCCTGGGTGGTTCAGTCACGTGTCCAACTCTTGATATTGGCTCAGGTTGTGATCTCCTGGTCATGAACTTCAGCCCTGTGTGGGTTCCTGTGCGGAGGGTGGAGCCCGTTTGAGATTCTGTCTCTGCCCCTCCCTCATACACTTGCACACGTTTGCGCACATGCGCTCTTTCTCTCTCTCAGAATAAATAAATATTAGTGTTTGGGGTGCCTGGGTGGCTCAGTCGGTTGAGCGTCTGACTTTGGCTTGAGTCATGGTCTCCTGGGTCGTGGGTTTAAGCCACCCATTAGGCTCTGTGCTGACAGCGTAGAGCTGGCCTGGGATTCTCTCTTCCTCTTTCTCTATCCCTCTCCCCGCTCGTGCTGTGTCCCTCTCAAAATAAATAAATAAACTTAAAAAAAATGTTCTCTTTAGTTTGGGGGAAGTATACATTTTTCCTACATAGACATCAGCCAAAAAAGCCCCAACAACATTGTACTGAGAGATACATCTGTTTTCCTGAAGTGAGGGTACACTAACACTGAGGGGAGCTCTGTGGGGAACATTTCCCCAAGGTGGTCTATAGGATGTAACCCTTACTGATTCTTAACAAGAAAGCTCTCTCTGTTTCCTTTTCTGGGAGAGTTTAAGTAGCACAGGATGTCTTGGTCTTCATAGAGTTCGTAGAATTCACCTGTGAAATCATCTGGCTCAGGTTTCTTTTGGAAGGGCAATTCTTTAATAATTTCTCTGTTTCTTCATGGGTATTGTCTGTGTAAACTGCGTATCTCCTGAGATCTCTTTGATAAATTACAATGTCCTTAGAACTGGTTATCCAGTTTGTTTCTATAAAGTTATGCAAAGAAATAGCTTAAGTTTTCTAAAACTACTTCCTCTGTTTTTCTCTCCTCATTTTTTATCCTGCGTATTTTATTTATTTATTTTTAAATTAATAGAGTTTATTTTTTAGAATAGTCTTAGGTTAATAGACAAATTAGCAGAAAATACAGAGTTCTTATGTAATCTCCGCAGCAAAACACAGTTTTCCCCTATTATGAACATTTTATTACAATTGATGGACCAATATTGAAATATTATTATTAATTAAAGCCCACAGTTTACATTAGGGTACCCTCTTTGTGTTGTACATTCTATGGGTTTTGACAAATTCAGAGTCATGTGTCTGCCATCTTTAGTATCATTATCCTGTGTATTTTATGTTTCCCTCTTTTTTCTTGATTAGATTAGTGATTTATATATTTTGTATGTTTTCATAAAAAGAACCAGCATTTTATTAGTTCTATTGTGATTTTTTAAAATGTTACTTTCCAATTTTATCTTTATTATTTCCTTCTTCCCTTTTTGTTTTACTTTGTTGTTCCTTTTCTTAATTTCTTTTTTAAAAATTATTATTATAATTTTTTTTTGCATTTTATTTATTTTTGAGAGAGAGAGAGAGAGAGAGAGAGACAGAGCATGAACACAGGCGGGGCAGAGAGAGAAAGAGACACAGAAGCAGAAGCAGGCTCCAGGCTCTGAGCTAGCTGTCAGCACAGAGCCTGACGCGAGGCTCGAACCCACGAACTGTGAGATCATGACCTGAGCCGAAGTTGGACGCTCAACCGACTGAGCCACCCAGGCGCCCCTTTATTGTTCCTTCTCTAGCTTCCTGAGTTAGAGACTTAGTTTACTTGTTTAATTCATTAATTTTTGTTATATGATTATTTAAGGCTGTGACTTTTCCTCTGATTACTAATTTAATTGTACCTTATAGATTCTGACATTTGGTGTCTTCATTTTCATCAGGTTTTAAAGAAATTGTGTAATTTTGGTTAGTATTTCCCCCAGGTGTTTGTAGATACCTTGGGATTTTCTACATAAAGAACCAAGTCATCTACCAATGAGCAGTTTCATTTTTCACTTCCTAACGTGTGTGCCTCGTGTGGCCGTCCCTCACTGCACTGCCAGCTTCCACTCTCATGTTGCACAGCAGTGGTGAGAACTGATGTCCTTCTCTTATGCCCGTCTTGTGGGAGGAGGGAACATTCAGTCTTTCAACATTAAGTATGACATTAGCTGGGCGAGTTTTTGTGTGAGGGGGTGTTGATCGATGTTCTTTATCAAGTTGAGGAAATATTTTGCTGAGAGTTTTTATATTAAATTAGTGCTAAATTTTGTCAAATAATTTTCTGCATCAATTGATTGGGTCATGTGGTTTTTCTTATGTAATATAGTAGTTTACATCAATTGGTTTTCAAATATTAAGTCAGCCTTGCATCCCTGGGATAAACTCTACTGGTGATTGTGTATAATTATTTCTATATGTTGTTGAATTCTGTTTCTTAATATTTTAAGAGGTTTTGCATCTGTATTCATGAGGGATATTGGTACTTTGTTGTTCTTGTATGTGTGTGTGTGCGTGTGTGCATGCATGCACCTGCTATCTTTGTCTGATTTTGGTATCACAAAAGTACTGAATTCATAATATGAATTGGAAAATGTTCCTTCTCCTGTTTTTTTGGAGGGGATTGTATAGAATTTGTGTTAACTGTCCTTTAATGTTTGGTATAACTTGCCAATAAAGCGTGTCTTTTTTGGAATTAAAAAATATTCTTAATAGTGATAAGGCTATGTTATCTATTTCATATTGGGTGAATTGTAGTATGTGTTTTTGAAGAAATTGGTTCATTTCATTTAATTTGTCAAATTTGTGTGTGTGTTGTTGTTTGTAGTATTTCTTTATGATCCTTTTGATGTCTCTGTAATCTGTGGTGACAACCGTGGTCTGATTCCTGATTGGTGACTTGTGTCTTTTCTCTCTTTTCTCTTCCTGTGAGTCTTAACTAAAGTTCATTCATCTCCCCGATCTTTTCAAAGAATTAGATTCTTGTGTCATAGATTTTCTCTGTTTTCTATTTTCAATTGTGTTTTATTTCTGCTTTATTATTTTCTTCTTTCTGTTGCTTTGGGTTAATTTGTCCTTTTTTAGTTCTGGAGATGGGAGCCTAAATTATTGATTTGAGCCCTTTCCTCTTTTTTAATGTAAACATTTAATGTTATATACATTTTCTTTTTTAATTTTGAAAAAAATGTTTATTTTGAAAGGTAGAGAGAGAGAGAGAGCATGAGCAGGTGGGACAGGGAGAGAGGGAGAGAAAGAATCCCAAGCAGGCTCCATGCTGTCCGCGTAGAACCTGATGTGGGACTTGATCTCAGGAACCTTGTGATCGTGACCTGAGCCAGAAATCAAGAGTTGGACACTTAACTGACTGAGCCACCCAGGCATCCCTAAATTTTCTTTTTAGTGCTGCTTTATCTGTATCCTACAGATTTTGATATATTTTCCTTTTCTTTCAATTCCATTAAAAAAATTTCCCTTGAGACTTCATCTTCGATTCATGGATTATTTAGAAGTGTGTGGTTTAGTTTCCAAGGGTTTGGAGATTTTCCTCTTGTTTTTCTGTTATTCAATTTTAGTTTGATTATTTTGCGTTCAGTGAACATACTTTGTATGACTTTAATTCTTTTAAATTTGTGAAGGCTTGTTTTAGGGCTGAGGATATGGCAGACCTTGGGATATGTCTGGCGGGTGCTTGAAAAGAATGTATGCTGCTGTTGTCGGGTGGTGTGTTCCGTGAGCGCCCATTCAGTCCTGCTGGGGGACGGTGCTGAGTTCTGTGTGCGCGCTGATTTTCGGTCCAGATCTGTCAGTTGCTGGGAAGGGGGCATTCAAGTCTCCAACTATAAATGTAGATTTGTCTGTGTCTTCTTTTGATTCTGTCAGGTTTTGCTTCACATGTTTTGCAGCACTGTTATTGAGTGCATACACATTTAGAATTCTGTCTTCTTGAAAGATTGACTTTGTTATCATTGTGTAATATGTCTCTGTACCTGATAATTTTCTTTGCTCTGATGTCTACTTTATCTGATATGAATATACCCATTCCTACTTTATTTTGATTAATATTTGCATGATGTATCTTTTTCACCTTTTTATTTTAAAACTATATACACACACACACACACACACATATATATATATAATTATATTTTAAGTTAGTTTCTTTTAGATAGCATATTGAAGGGTCATGTTTTTAATCCAGTTTGTCAGTTCTGTTTTTATTTGGCATATTCAGACCATTTACTTTTAATGTAATTGTGTATGTTATAGTAAGTTAGCAGTTTTATTTTTTGTTTGTTCTGTTTTATATTTCTCTGGTTTCTTTCTTTTTTTCCTTCCTGTGGGTTACTTGTATGTATTTTAGAATTCCATTTTGATTTATCTATAGTATTTTTGAGTGTATCTCTTTGCCTTGTTTTTTTTTTTAATGGTTGCTGTTGATATTACATTATATAAATAAGTTGCTCTAGTCTACTGGGGTTGTCATTTACCACTTTAAGTGAAATATGCCTCTCGTTTTCCTGCCTGTGTATAAATGTCCTCATTAGTTTCTCTGCATATATTTAGAGCCACATCGTGGCTCTAAACAGTGTGTGTTGTAATTTTGGCTTCAACTGTCAAACATAATGTAGAAAACTCAGGAGGAGAAGGAGGAAAGTGTGTTGTATTTAACCATATTTTTGCTTCTTCCATTGTTCTTTCTTCTTTCCTGATATTCCAGTATTTCTTCTTTCATAATTTGCTTTCTGTTTAGAGGGGCTTTCCTTAGTGTTTCTTTTAGGGTAGGCATGCAGGTGACAAGTTCTCTAAGTTTTCCTTCATCTGAGCGTATCTGGATATTCCCTTCATTCCTGAAGGATGTTTTCACTGGGTGTAAATTCTGGGTTGACAGTTCTTTTTTTTTCAGCACTTGAAAAAACGTGTGCCTCTTCCTTCTGACCTCCATGGTTTCTGATGAGAAATCCACTGTCATTCGAATTGTTTTCTTCCTATAGGTAAGCTGTCATTTCTCTCTCGCTGCTTTCAAGATTTTTTCTTTGTCTCTATATTTCAGAAGTTTGATTTTGATGTATTTTGGCGTGGGTTTGTTTAGGTTTACTGTGTTTGGGATTTGCTCAGCTTCTTGAATTTGTAGGTTTGTGTCTTTTTGCCAAATTTGGAAATTTTTTCATCCATTCTGTCTTTGAATACTTTAGCTCTGCCCTCTTTCTCTTTTCTTTCCAGGGCTCTGTTGCCATGAATGGCAGAGCTTTTGTCCTAGTCCCAGAGGTCCCTGAAGCTCTGTTACTTTTTTCGGTCTATTTTCTCTCTGTTGTTCAGAATGGGTAATTTCTATTGTTCTGTCTTCCAGTTCACTGATTCTTTCCTCTGTGCCTTCCATTCTGCTGTTGAGCCCATCTACTGAGTTTTTTATTTCGGTTATTGTATTTTTCAGTTCAAAATTTATATTTAATTCTTTATATTTTCTATTTCTTTGCTGAGATTCTTTATTTTTTCATTTGTTTCAAGTGTGCTTTTAGTTGTCTACTGAAGCATTTTTATGATGGGTGCTTTAAAATCATTTTCAGATAATTCTATCATCTGTATCATCCTGGTGTCTATTGATTGTCTTTTCTCAGTCAAATTGACATTTTCCTGATTCTTAGTGTGACAAGTGATTATTTATTTATTTTACAAGTGATTTTTTTAAATTGAAACCTCAACATTTTAATACTATGTTATAAACCTCCAAGTTTTATTTAAACCTTTTGTTTTAGCTGGTCTATTGTGACACCCCTCCAGCAGGGGGAGGGTGAGTGAACTGCCTCATGACTGACAGACGGGGGGTGAAAGGACTTCATTTGACCTCAGTTGGCACCCAGGGTGCCATCTCATCCTGTGTGAGAGAGGTGGGAGTGCCTTATTACTACTCCTCATGTAACCTCCACTGACACAACAGGGGTGGACTCCATTACCTCTGGGTGGTGGTAAAATCCTGGCTTTCTTCTAGGACTCATTCTGGCAAGTAAAAGGAAGGGACACGCCCTTACTTCTGGGTAGGAATGGTAGTCCAGGCTACCCATGTACTCTTTACTGACCCAACATGAGCTGGGGTCTTGCGAGCCCACAGGGTGAGATGACAGCTCCTACTCCCTACCTGGCTCTCTCTGACCCCACCCCGGCAGGGGTTGTATCTCATTACAAGTCTAGTGAGGGCACAAGTCTGTGCTCCCCTTGGTTTCTGCTCCTATGAGCTGAGATAGGACTGTAGTTTTTTTTTCTGGGGTGTTTGGCTATAGTAGACTGGTTATCGTCTAGAAGTTTCCTGTCTTCCTAGGCTGCACCTTTCCTGGTCCTGTCATTAGGGGAAGCTAACTTTTGGGGAGGCTTTTAGAATCAATGCCTGTTGGCATTTCTGGGTTGCTGTTTCTCCTGGACCAGGTTTTATGAGGCATAGAGGAAAACCCAGAAAAGAAAAACATACTGCTGTGTTGATCTTAAGGCACCAAGGTCCCTCACCAATTCAGCTTCTCTCTGCCTCCCAGAATCCTCCTGTATTTGCCTTATACCTTCTAGGGGTTTTAGTTGTGCTAGTGGGACGGATGGGGGAAAGCACTTCTATGCCATCTTAACAAGAGTTGAGTCTTGGGTTAATCTTTATATATGGAGTGAGTTGAGGGTAGAAGTTCTATTTATCCCCCCACCCCCCTTCCCCCTACCCACCCCTACCCTGCAAGGATATGCATTTGTTCTATTGCCATTCATTGAAAAGGTTATCCTTTTTCTATTGAATTACTTTGGCCCTTTTGTCAAAAATCAATCAATAGGTGTTACTTCATTTCAGGAAAACATTCTGGGATCACTATCTTCAATGTTGGTTCTTTTACATTGTTTTATTTTTGTTCTTTTGGACATTTCAATTATTCAAATGTTGATCTACTTTGTCTTCTGTATCACTTTTCTCTCTGATCCTTTTGAAAACTCATTCCCTGGCACTGGGTGTTGTATGGAAAACAATTTGACAATAAAATATTATGGAAAAAAAAAAAAAGAAAACTCATTCCCTGGATCATACTCTTTCTCTTGGCTTATTTGACCTCTGTCCCTTTTTCTTGTTCTTTTGGGTTTTTGTTTTTTTTTTTTTTGGTCTTACTATAATTTTAGTCATGTCTCTTTTCCTTTGGGCTTTTTGTGATTTCTGAGACAGTCTTGTATTTCTCTTTCACTTCCTTTCTCAGATGATTTCTTTTTCAGTTTCTCTCCTGAGTTTGGTCAACTCTCATCTCTCATTTCAGGTTTTCCGTACATTTTTATTTTGAGCTTTTAATCTTATTTGTGGTGATTTACATTATTGTTCATTTGCTGGTTTAATTGTATTTAATTCATGTTGGAAAGTTGTGTCATAGTTTTCCTCTGCTTTGCAGTTGAGTTTTGTGGATTATTTTATATTACATGAAACGTTTCATCCTTCCTTTCTTTTTTCTTACGGTAGAAGCTCTGTATGACTGTTGGGTTCCATTTTCTGATAATGAGGAAGTGTGTGTGTGTTGAATTTTCCTGGATCAGTAATTACCAGTGATCTTGTGGAGAAGAGGGAGGAGCTTGAGCAGCTTACTTGTTTTCGGATTGAAAAGTACCCTCTTCTGTTAGGACAATGAAATCCAGTCTCTGTGCGCAGTGGTGCTTTGTGGGGAGTGCTATCTAGTTCTGATTTGGCGGTAATATACCATCTCTGGAGGAACCTGGGCCGCTTGTTTTTTCTTTTCCTCCATCACAAAGCCACTGAAGTGTGCTGCTCCCTTCTAAGTGGTACTGTTTGAAGTGTTGGAGTTTGGAGCTGACAGCCAAGAAATGATTCTTGAGATGTCTTTGGTGCAAAAAGGTGATTTTATTAAAGCATGGGTACAGGACCCGTGGGCAGAAAGAGCTGCACTAGGGTTGTGAAGAGTGACTGTTTCTGTCCTGTGGAGTTGGGGGAGGTAAAGACAGGTGTAAGATTCCAAAGAGACTTTCATATACTAAAGAGGACTCACAGGATCTGGAAGTCTGGCTATTTTCAAGCTAAAGTTGTTTTGTCCTCTAGCAAATCATTAACATGAAGACGGTAGGGAGTTCCTGGAGGAAAGCTATTACTCTATCTGCCTCAAGCATTTGTCAATGGGCTGCAAGTTATAAGGAAAATTTGTTTTGTCTACGTTGCCTTCTGCCTTTGTTTCCCACATCACAGGGAGGCCTTTTCCTTCCAGAAGTAGTGTCTTGAGTTCACTGCTGCTCGTCCTGTGTAGGTCCTGGGAGTCCCCAGGAGTAGGTCTCTGACCTCAGTCTTCCTCTGATCAGGGTGGAGCCCTGTCTTCTTTGGAGGAACGCTGGTTGATGTGTCCGTGTGTCCCACTGTCACCTCCATCCTGCTGTCCTTTGCCTCTTCCGCACAATCCCTGCTCGTAGGTTTCAGGGTTCGTTTCCTCACCTACGTGTAATTTAAAGCTTTTCTTATTTCCTGTATGCTGTAAGTATGGTAAGTATTTATTACCTTTCCTTGTTGGCCCTGTAGTTCATAGAGGATGTGGGGAAAACCTGAGTGTGGGCGACGCCATTATCTATGGGAACCAGCCTCTTATCTTCCTAGTTTCTGCTAGATTTGTAGTTGTGGCCACTGTTAGGTTTCTAATTTTCTTCTTCCCTTCCTTCCTTTCTTCCTCCCTTCCTCCTTTCCCTTCCTTTCCTTTCCTTTCCCTTCCTTTCCTTTCCTTTCCCTTCCTTTCCTTTCCTTTTTCCTTTCCTTTCCCTTCCTTTCCCTTCCTTTCCTTTCCTTTTTCCTCTCCTCTCCTCTCCTCTCCTCTCCTCTCCTCTCCCCTCCCCTCCCCTCCCCTCCCCTCCCCTCCCCTCTCCTCTCCTCTCCACTTTTCTCCTTTTGTCGACAAACCTTTTTTACCCCTAAAAGTTTGTCAAGTTAAATAGAGTATCAGAATCTCAATTTCTGGCTTTCTTGATCTTTTCCACTATATCTTTGTTTTCTGTTTTGTTGATTTCTGTTCTATAATCTTATTTTTTCCTTCTACTTTCTTCATCTTTATCATAAAATTCTTCTTTCCAGTTATTAGTTGGAGACTAAGTTTCTGACATTTAAGCTCTTCTACTTTGCTAATATGTTTAAGGCTTTAACCTTTATTCTAAGCAGCGTTTTAGTTATACCTTACACATTTTGAAACACCATAGTTTTCATCTAAATCTTTTCCTAAGTTTCATCATAATTTCTTATTTGACCTACGAGATATTTTTAAGTGTAGTTTTGAATTTAGAAATGGCAGAAGCCTCTTTTTGTGATTTTTTGGTTTATTTTTATTTTCTTTTTTTTTTTTTTACTGTTGATCTCATTATACCTTTTCATGTTTCATCAATTTTCGTATTTTTGATCATTCATTTGCCTTTTCCCCCCCTGTGCTTGAAGCACATCTATTCTGATTTCTTTTAGTGGGGTTTGATGGTTGTAATTTCTCTCAATGTGCTTGAAAGAAATCTTTATTTTAGCATTGTAAAAAGTAGTTTTGCTTTGTATGGACCGCCGGCTAGTTCTTCTCTCTGCAGAGTGCGGCGCTCTGCCCCACTCCGGCTGCTCCTGCGGAGACCCGGCCACCCCCCGCGTCGCTCCTTCATGCGGCTGCCTTCTCTCCAGGCTGCATACAGAAAAAAAGTTTTTGTAAGAAAATAGAAACTTTGAAAGTAGAGATACAAGTATAATGCACCCTCATATTCTATCATCCACCCTTAAGCAATTATCCACATTTGATATTCTTGTTTCACATTGTATGTCTCCTTTTTTTTTTGCTGTGCTTTTGGTACATTATTGTAGGTATAACTCTGTAAGCATCTCTAACAATTAAGATTTAACAACCACAAAGCATTATTATGCCTAGCAATATTGACAATAATTTCATATTATTTAATACCTATCCTAAGTTTAAATTTTACCAATTGTCTCAAAAATAACTTTTCACAATTGATTTGTTAGAATTAGGATCCAAATAAAGTTTACTCATCTGACTTTGCTTGATCTGTGCATGGTTCTTTTACCCTATAACAATTTTCCCCTCTTGTTCTGTACGTAGTGTTTGTTTGTTGAGGAAATCACATCATTCGTCCCCTAGAATCTCCCACATTCTCGATCTGATTGATTGCATCATGGTGTCATTTAGCCCATCCCTCTGTCCTCGGTATCTCCTGTTAACTGGAAATGAGATCGAAAGCTTCTTCTGAGCCATGCCTGGTGTTGGCGGCAGTCCTGTGTCTTCAGCTTGCTCAGCAGCATCCCTGGCCTTTACCCTCCAGATGCCAGAAGCACTCTGTGGTTTTGATAACCAAAACATGTCTACAGACACGTTGCCAAATGTCCCTAGGATGTTAATTTGCCCTTGTTCATAAACTACAGATCTAGAGACTTGATTGGAATCAAATTAAACTCTTTGCGGAGGCTTCGTAGGTGGTGGTGTACGCTTCCTGTTGCATCACATCAGGGGAATGCATAGTGTCTAGAGTCATAGTGTTTTCCTTCTGATACTTAGATTCGTCAGTGGTTTTGGCCTGATCGATCCACCATAAGGTTCTCCACCAGCCTTTCGCCTAAAGAGTTTAGTAGACACTGATGTCTGTTATCTAGGTCTGTGATGTCATCAGGTGTCACAAAATGATGAATTTATGCTTCTGTCATTCTTTATGAAGTTAGTATTTTGATGTTTTCCATGAGGAAAAGCGGATCAATTATTTGAAATACAGTTTGTATTAAGCAACATACATGCTTAATTCTGTCCCTTTATGTGCAGGCCTTTATTTTTTTAAGTTTATTTACTTAAAGAGAGCGAGCATGAATGAGGGAGGGTCAGAGGTAGGTGGTAGAGGGAGAATCCCAAGCAGGCTCCATGTGGTCAGTGTGCAGAGCTCAACATGGGGCTTGTCCTCACAAAACTGTGATAGCACCACTAGAGCTGAAATCAAGAGTTGGTTACTTAACTGATTGAGCTACCTGGGTGCCCCGTGGGTCTTTATTTACTTTTTTCATGTATTTATTTTTTTAGAGAGAGAGAGTATGCGAGTGCAAGTGGCAGAGAGAGAGAGAGAGAGAGAGAGAGAGAGAGAGAGAGAGAGAGAGAGATTCTTAAGCAGGCTCCATGCTGAGTGGAGATCCTGACCTAAGCCAACATCAAGAGTCACTGAACTAACTGAGCTACCCAGGTGTCCATGTATGGGTCTTTGAAATAGTAAGTTGGTGCCCAGAAACTCTGAATATGAGCAACGAGGAATTTATGAGAATTATCATCATGAGTTTTTTTTAATTTTAATGTGGTTGATGTGCTTTAGGCTTATTTATTTATTTATTTATTTATTTTTGAGAGACAGAGAGAGTGTGAGCAGGGGAGGATCAGAGAGAGAGGGAGACACAGAATCTGAAGACAGGCTCCAGGCTCTGAGCTGTCAGCACAGAGCCTGATGCAGGGCCCAAACCCACCAACTGCAAGATCATGACTGGAGCTGAAGTCAGACGCTTAACTGACTGAGCCACTCAGGTACCCCCGTGGTTTAGTCTTTGAACTCACTATTACTTTTGATGCTCAGATTGTACCAACTTTGGCCATTGGGAGCCTGTTAAGGTTGAGTTTTGTGGACCTCACATGCCTGTACTTGTCTTGGTAGCTTTCTGGTTTTCATCTATGACAACATGTTCCAGAGTTATGATGTACCTTTTGTGCCACAGACACTGAGTCAGCCATCTGTCCAAGAAAACCTGTGTACCGGACACTGGGTATTCCTACACATTTCTTTCCTCTTCGCCTTAAGCTCCTCTTGGAGGACTGCCTGTGACCACTGTGGGAAGAGGACAGGAAGTGGACAAACAGGATAGTTTACATCTCCCAGGTGGCCAGAGCCATGAAGGAAGGGTGCCAAGCGTGTGAAAGCTCAGTCCTGTGGCTGCAGGTTGGACCACTTCGAGGGCTAACTTAGACCTCAGAGTCCTTGTGGGAGCATCCTGACCCTGCCATTGCAGGGTTTTATCTGAAACTGCACTCTGGCTTGGCTGTTTTCTCTTTCCTGTTCTGTTTTTTTCACTTTCTTCCAGTTTATTCTGGGAGTAATCCATCACTTCACATGGAACCTCATCTCATGGTCGGCTTCTTTAGAACCTGATCTGATATGCGTCATTCCTTTGATGAGAAATGGTATTTATTTAGCAATGTGGTTGTTGCTACTAGGATTTTATTGCTTCCAGCTTTTCCAGGATTTTTTTAACCTTCTAAAATTTTTGATTAATTAGCTATTTAAGTTCTAGTACAATTAATGTGCAGTGTTATATTAGCTGCAGGTAAAGAAGAAGGCAATGCAGCAATTCTGCACAGCACCCATCATGATAAGTGGGCTCTTCATCCCCTCTCCCTATTTCACCCACCTCCCCTCTGGTGACCCCCAGTTTGCTCTCTATGATGAAGAATCTGTTTTTTTGGGTTGTCTCCTTTTTTCTTTGCTCATTTGTTTTGTTTCTTCAATTCCATGTATGAGTGAAATCATATGATATTTGTTTTCCTCTGACTTATTTCACTTAGCATTATATTTGCTAGATCCATTTCTGTTGTTGCAAATGGCCTGATTTCATTGTTTTTATGGCTGAATAATATTCTGTTGTATATAAATGCCATCTCTTTTTTAAATATTTATTTTTGAGAGAGAGAGAGCCTATGCAAATGGGGGAGGAGCAGAAAGAGATGGATACAGAGGATCTGAAGCAGGCTCTGCACTGATAGCAGTGAGCCCAATGCAGGGCTTGAACTCATGAACCATGAGGTCATGACTTGAGCCAAAGTTGGATGCTTAACTGACTGAGCCACCTAGGCGCCCCAATAACACATCTTCTGTATTTATTCATCTACAGATAGACACTTGAGCTGCTTCCATATTTTGGGTCTTGTAAATAATGCTGCAGTAAACATCAGGGTGCATATATCTTTTTGAATTAATGTTTTCACATTTTTTGGATAAATACCCCATAGTGGAATTACTGGGTCATGTGGTAATTCTATTTTTAACTTTTTGAACCATCTCCATACTGTTTCCATAGTTTGCATTCCTACCAACAGTCCTTAAAGGTTTCTTTCTGCATCCTCTCCAACACTTGTTTCTTGTGTTTTTGATTTTAGCTCTTCTGACAAGTGTGAAATGATACCTCATCATGGTTTTGATTTCCATTAACCTGATGATCAGTGATGTTGATCATCTTTTCATGTGTCTGTTAGCCATCTATGTGTCTTTGTTCTGTGGAAATCTTCATGTGTTTTGCCTGTTTTTTAATTGGATCATTTGGGGTTTTTTTGGTGTTGAGCTGTATAAGTTCTTTATATATTTTGGGTACTAACACTTTATTGGATATGTCATTTGCAAATATCTTCTCCCACTCAGTAGGTTGTCATTTTGTTTTATTGATTGTTTCCTTCACTGTTTAGAAGCTTTTTATTGTGATGTTGTCCCAAAAGTTTAATTTTGCTATTGTTTCCCTTGCCTGAGAAGAAATATGTAGAAGAATGTTGCTATAGTCTGTCACAAAAATTACTGTCTATGCTCTCTTCTAGGATTTGTATGGTTTCAGGCCTCACATTTAGGTCTTTAATTCATTTTGAGTTTATTTTTGTATATGGTATAAGAAAGTGGTCCAGTTTCATTCAGTCTTTTGCTTTCCAGTTTTCCCAACACCAGTTATTGAAGAGACTACCTTTTTCCCATTGCATGTTCTTGCCTCCTCTGTCGTAGATCAATTGACCATACAGACATGGGTTTATTTGTGATTTTCTGTTTTGTTCTGTTGATCTCTGTGTCTGGTTTTGTGCCAGCACCATACTATATTGACTACTACAGCTTTGTAGTGTATCTTGAAATCTGGGATTGGGATACCTCCTGTTTGGTTCTTCTTTTCTAAGATTGCTTTGGCTATTCAAGGTCTCTTTTTGTTCCACACAATTTTTAGGATTGTTGGTTCTAGTTCTGTGAAAAATACAATTGGTATGTTGATAGAAATTGCATTAAATCTGTAGATTGCTTGCGGCAATGTAGACCTTTTAACTGTATTTGTTTTCCCAGTCCGTGAGCATGGAATATCTTTCCATTTGTTTGTGTCATCCTCAATTTCTGTCATCAGTGTTTTATAGTTTTCAGACTACAGGTCTTTCACGTTCTTGGTTAAAGTTTATTCCTAGGTATCTTCTTCTTATTTTTTTAATGGTTTCACTTATTTTTGAGAGGCAGAGACTGAGTATGAGTTGGGGAGGGGCAGAGAGAGGGAGATACAGAATCTGAAGCAGGCTCCAGGCTCTGAGCTGTCGGCACAGAGCCTGACGCGGGGCTCAAACTCACAAACCACGAGATCATGACCGGAGTCGAAGTCAGATATTTAACCAACTGAGCCACCCAGGCACGCTGGTATATCATTATTTTTTGGTAATTGTAAATGGAATTTTTTTCTTAATATCTCTTTCTGATTTTCATTATTAGTTCATAAAAATGCAACATATTTCAGGGGTGCCTGGGTGGCTCATTCGGTTAGGTATCTGACTTTGGCTCAGGTTATGAGCTCATGGCTTGTGAGTTTGAGCCCCGAATTGGGCTCTGTGCTCAGAGCCTGGAGCCTGCTTCAGATTCTGTGTCTTTCTCTCTCTCTGTCCCTCCCCTGATCACATTTTGTATCTCTTTTTCTCAAAAATAAATAAATACTATAAAAATAAAATAAAAATAAATAAAATGCAACAGATTTCTGTATATGGATTTTGTATTCTGCAACTTTACTGAATTAATTTATCAGTTCTAATAGTTTTTATGAGGGTTTTTAGGGTTTTCTATATAAAATATCAGGTCATCTGCAAAAAGTGAAAATTAAATGTCTTACTTACCAATTTGGATACTTTTTATTTTTTCATGTCTGGTTGCCTTGGCTGGGACTTCTAGTACTATGTTGAATAAAAGTGGTGAAAGTGGACACCATTGTCTTGTTCCTGATCTTAAGGGAATAGCTCTCAGTTTTTTACCATAGGGTGTGAAGTTAGCTGCGGGTTTTTCATACATGGACTTTATTTTTTTTATGTTTATTTATTTTTGAGAAAGAGAGTGAGAGAGCAGGGGAGGGGCAGGGAGGGAGACACAGAATCTGAAGCAGGCTCCAGGCTCTGAGCTGTCACCACAGAGCCCAACGCAGGGCTCAAACTCACAAACTGTGAGATCACAACCTGAGTTGAAGTCAGATGCTTAACCGACTGAGCCCCTCAGGTGAAAACGTGGCCTTTATTGTATTGAGGTGTGTTCGCTCTAAGCCTACTTTGTTGAGCATTCTTTTTATCATGATTGGGTGTTGTACTTTCTTTCTTTTTTAAAGAGAAGAATATATAATGTATTCTTTTATTTTTATGTTTTTACATTTATTTATTATTGACAGACAGAGCCAGAGCCTGAACGGAGTAGGGGCAGAGAGAGGAGACACAGAATCCGAAGCAAGTTTCAGGCTCAGAGCAAGCTGTCAGCACAGAGCCTGACATGGGGCCTGAACCCACAAACTGCAAGATCATGACCTGAGCCAAAGTCGGTCACTCAACCGACTGAGCCACCCAGGCGCCCTTACCATGTATTCTTTTAGCGTTTGTAACTCAAATTTTTTTCTTCTTTCTTTTGGAAATATTAAGTAACTGGTTGTTTTTGACTTACGTATCACCTTTTTCCCTCTACTAGTTTAAAGCTATGAACTCTATTTCTGTTTTTATTCCCCTAGTGATTATTCTAGTAATGCTATTGTGCATACATAACAGAGTCTACAGTTACTTTTACTCTAAGTTCCCTTCTGAGCAATGCCGAGACCCAGGAGCAGCAGCTGTAATCAGATTTCTCCCAACTTCCTTGTTATTGTTGTCCTTAGGACATTTCAGGTCTGTTTCTCATCTTACAAGGTAGATATTATTCTTTTGACTTCTAGAGATCATGTTTATTTAGGTTTGTCAGTTTCTTGGCTTTCTTTTTTATCTTGCATCTCAGACCTTCCTGTATATCATTTTCTTTCCGTTTTCACTGAAGGGTAATTAACACTCAGTGTTCTGCCGGCTCCAGCGGCACCGCACAGGGGTCAGCTGTCCTGGATGTCACCCTGTGTTGATCGTGGGGACTGCACTCTGATCGCCTTCACCGACTTCACCCATCCTCACCTACCTACCTCCCTTTAGCAAACATCGTTTTTTTCTCTATAAATAAGAGTCTTTTTGTTGTTGTTTTCCTCTTTTTATTTTGTTTGTTTGAATGCTTTTTAAAAAAAAATGTTTATTTATTTTTGAGGGACAAAAAGAGACAGAGTGTGACTGGGGGAGGGGCAGAGAGAGGGAGCACAGAGCCTGAAGCAGGCGCCTGGCTGTGAAGCTGTCAGCACAGAGCTTGATGCGGGGCTTGAACCCACAGACTGACTGTGAGATCATGACCGGAGCCGAAGTCAGATACTTGACTGACTGAGCCACCCAGGTGCCTCTTGAACGTTTTATTTCTTAAGTTCCGGATATGAGTGAAATCATTTGGTATTTGTCTTTCTCTACTGAATTGTTTTGCTTAGCATAATACTGTGTGGATGAATTCATGCTGCTTTTTATTTTATTTAACTTTTTTAGGTTTATTTATTTGTTTTGAGGGAGCGAGGGGAAGAGGAAGGGTGGGAGGGAATCCCAAGCAGGCTCTTTTCCATCAGCACAGAGCCCGAGGCGGGGTTCTGTTTCACAAACGCATGAGATCATAACCTCAGCTGCAACCAGGAGTCAGGCGGTGAACCCACTGAGCCGTCCAAGCACGCTGAGTGCTGAGTAATCTTCCATTGTATATGCGCCACATCTTGTGTATCCATTCATCTATCAATGGACACTTGGGCTGCTTCCATTTTTTGGCTATTATGAAGAATGCTGCAATAAACATAGTGGTGCACATATCTTTTTGATTGGTATTTTCATATTCTTTGGGTAAATACCCAGTAGTAGAATCCCTGGGTCACATGGTAATTCTGTTTTAATTTCTTGAGGAATCTCCATACTGTTTTCCATAGTGACTATACCAACTTGTATTCTCAGCAACAGTGCACATGGGTTTCTTTCTACGTCCTCCCCAACACTTATTATTTCTTGTGTCTGTGATTAATATCATTATCTGTCCTCCTTAATTATAGACATTCTTGCTACAACATGATATATTCATTCCTGACAATATCATGCACTGAAAAGAATAGGCCTTAGAGAAAAGATAAGGTAAAGGGCAATGATTCAAGATCTGTGCGACTCTGAAACTAGAACACTAACAGAAACAAGAACATTTCTAATAAAAAGTAATAACAAAGTTCAATCTCTGTTGGCATTGACCCCCAGTATCAAACCTTCCATCCTCCTCTCTCCTTTGAGCTTCCTTGTGGGCATTTGCTTCTAATGCAGAGCAGCCTCATTTTGCACACGTGCAGGAGTGAAGGAGGGGTAAGTAATTGGGGCTGATGGAGGGACTCCCTTCTCCTCTGCGCTTCACTCTGGGATTTTGCCCCTCGTTCCCAGACACTTTGTTATTCTGTTACTTTAGTCTTTTCCTCTTTCTCCATTGTAAGAGTGTTGCTTTCTGCTTGGGTTCTATTTTCTTGCACTACAAATAGGAAAATGGCCTTAGGGGGAGAGCTGGGGGGGGGACCATGGGGTCACCTTTGTGCTTTCCTTCTCCCAAGGATTGTAGCTTCCTGGCTTCTGGCCACATTAATTGGTTCCCAATGCCTTGAAACAGTAACATGATGTATTTAGTCCTGCTTTTATAGTCATTTTTGGTGGAAGGACGAGTCTATTTACATTTCTCTGTCACAGATCATGAAATGCTGGACCAATTTTATAGACTTTTATAGTTTGTTCATTTAAGATTCATTTTTTTATTTCTTTACATACTTATATTTAACTATTTTATATTTCTCATCTAAAAGTCATTTTTAAATTCTTGTATCTGGGGCCACCTGGGTGCCTCAGTCAGTTAAGCATCTGACTTCGGCAGAGGTCACGATCTTGTGGTTCATGAGTTTGAGCCCCACGTGGGGTGAGCACAAGCCTCGTGTTAGGTGAGCTCAAGCCCGGCTTCCAGTGAGCCCAGCTTCTCTTTCCCTCCCTCTCACGGTCCCTCATGGGACTCTCTGTCCCTCTCTGTGTGTCCTTTGCTTACTTGCATCCCCCCCTCTCTCCCTAAAATAAAGTAAATAAATAAAATATCTAAGAATATTCTTGTGTCTGTATTCTAGGGAGGGTTTAAATCTGTTGTTTCTGCTGTCTTTCATCCATGGTGGTCTTGCTTCCTTGTATGTTTGGTGGTATTTTTTGTTTATTTTGAGAGAGAGTGTGAGAGAGCACAAGTGGGGGAGGAACAGAGAGAGAGAGAGAGAGAGAGAGAGAGAGAGAGCGCGAGCGAGCAAATGAGCACAAATAGGGGAGAGGCAGAGAGAAAGGGAGACAGATAATCCCAAGCCGGCTCTGGGATGTCTGTGAGCAAAGAGCCTGACATGGGGCTCGAACTCACAAACCCGTGAGATCATGACCTGAGCTGAAATCAGGTGTCGGAAGCTTAACCGTCTGAGCCCCCCAGGGCTCCTCGTTTGGCGGTATTTTTATTTAGAGTTCATATACCACTGACCTTCAGCTACCATTTCTTGCCTGGGGTTTTGGGAGATAATGAAGCCTTCTATAAAATGAATCAACTGACTACTTTTTCAGTTCTTCCAAGGATGGTATATAGCTGGTACCATTCTGAATGTATAGGAGAGAAATTCTATAGCATGGGTTTAAATTCTCTTCGAGTTGAGAAGGGCTGCCCAATGTGCGGGGCCAGACGAGGGTGCTTTTGTCATTACGTTTGCTTTCCCAGAAGCCCAAGCACCGCCAGTCTGGACTCGCTTTAGTCCTCTTCGAGGGGAGCTGTGCAGGATGAACCCTCATGTAGCTCCCTACTTTGTAGGGATCCAGGGCTCAGGGTTCTCACCCCGGCCTTGGTAGGCCATGTCCCTACTAGATCACGTCTCAGTTTGTAATCCAGAAAACGGAGATGATGGGGGCGCCTGGGTTGCTCAGTCGGTGAGGCCCGCAGCTCTTGGTTCCGGCTCGAGTCCTGATCTCACGGTCGTGGGTTTGGGCCCTGCACTGGGCTCTGTGCCGGCAACGCAGAGCCTCCTTCGGATTTTCTTTCTCTCTCTCTCTGCCCCTCCCCTGCTCTCGCTCACGCTCTCTCTCACTCTTTCTCTAGATAAAGATAAATTAAAAAAAAAAAGATAGAAAACGGAGATGATAATACATGCAGTGAGTGCAGTTAGGAAGCATAGAGCACTTGGACGCTGTGCAGCACGTGGTTGTTTTTTGCAAATGTTTTCTTCCTTTCTTTATCCTTTGCTCTGTTATCTGGCCGTTTTGCGTGGAAAAGTGTCCTGTGTCATGATCAAACTTTTGTTACTGCCAATTTTTTTTTTTCATAACTTGCTTCTAACAATGAATTTACTTAGTCTGCAGCAGTTTCATTTTGATCCTTTCTTTTTTTCCTGGTCTGCTTTGACTTAAGTGATGCCTTTTGTTGTTGCTGTAAATCTGTTTCAGGAGGAGTATTTCCATCCAACGTCTAGCATCTTTGTTCTGTCCCTTTCGAGCAGCAGAATTCTTCATTGAGTCTCTATTGGGCCTGCCTTATTTCTCTTCCTATACACATTATTTCTTCTGGAGTTGAGTGCATCTGGGATATACGAGTATGTGGCCTTTTTTAAAACGTGTGATATCGTTCGTTAGTTTTGTCGTGGAAACTATTCGTAGACATTTTTAATATCCGTAGTAAGATTCGTGTACATAGTCTTTCTCCTACGGCTGTACATTTTACAATTTTTTGTTTTTGTAGAAGAACTTAACACAAACACCTTTGTTAATACAGACTATTGTGTGCATGCTTGATTTCATTGGAAGATCGTGTCTTACAGATTAAATCAATAAATAGATTTTTTTTTTAGGACTTTATTGCCAAATTGCTTTCTGAGAAGATTATGTAATGTTGCCATCAGCAGGGAGTTTGGTGGATTGGCAGCCGCTGCTGCCCGGGCTCTTCCACACGTAGAGAGGACTTTTTCTCCGGCCCAGCTATTTTCTGCATGACTAGTGGCACAGGCCCTGGGGATAACCACTGTCATTTTTGCTGGCCTTTAACAACCTCTGCTTTTATGTGTCTTGTAAGAAGTAAACATGAGGTATGCCAGTAGGCACTGGCTCCAGGTCACCGCACTGCCCTCCTGTCCCTGGGGTCTCAGGTACTCTGTTACCCATGAGAATGGAAACATAGTTCAGGTTAGTTAAAAATAAAAGTCACTGTGAGAAAAACACTATGCACAGACAACAAAATCACCTTAACGAGAACAAGGTCATGGCCACTTTAACCCCAGGTAATTTGATTAGTGGGAAAGCAAAGGATGGAGCTGAGGGACAGGGTGTGAGAAGCGAGGAGTAGAACCCATGTGAGATGTGGGCTGTGAGCAAGTCCTCCCTGGGTCACTGTCCTGTAGACATGTGTTGGCGTCCTGAAGGCAGAATCCCTGGCAGGGTCTGGCTGGACCACTGTGTTCAGGAGGACAGCCATGTCCAGGGCTGCTCACCCCTCTCCTGCTGGCCCGAGATCCCTGCAGAGGCAGCGGGGTGTTCTCAGCTTTCCTTAAGGAGGCACTGAGCTCAGAACCACGGAGGGGAGCCTGCTGGTCCTGGTCTCTGGGGCCAGTGTGGACTTTGGTGTTCTTAGAACATCAAGACCAACAGCCCCTAGTGGAGGCAGAGGTATCCACGGCCAAGGGCACAGTGCTTGGTGCTGCTCCCACCCTGATCCTGGTACATCGAGAAATGAGGAAGGGTCTTCAGTGCTGTCTCCGTCCTCAGTCGTGAGCTGATTGTGATTGGAGGGAGTCTCGTGTGATGCTGTGTTCTTAGCCACACACCCTTCCCTGGCTGGGTCCCTGAAGACCTGTTTGGTTGGGGATGGGATAGCATCTGTTGCCTGGGTGAGACCTGTGTGATGTGGACTTCACATGTACCACACCTCTAACTCAGTGGCCCTGTGTCCTTGTAGGTGGTAACGTGGACCTGGAAAGTCAAGCTGAGGGGAAGAAGGAGGTGGAAGCCGATGACGTGATGAGGAGTGGCCCCCGACCTATAGTCCCGTACAGCTCCATGTTCTGTTTAAGCCCCACCAACCTGTGAGTCTCCTCCCCCTGTCCATGCTGTGTGCCTGTCCCATGTCTGTGGCTGTGATCCAAGTGCACAGTAGTGGGGTGTGCTGATATGACCTGGCAAGCCAGCTGATTCCATGCACTTTACATGTTCTAATCTCCTGAGCATCACAGCAATCCTCAAGGACATACTTCTCTTACCTCACCCTACAGAGGAGACCACAGAGCCACAGGGAAGGTCCATGGCTTGTCCACAGACACATGGCCAGTCAGCCCTAATGGTACAGCTAGGGTTTAAACCTAGTTAGTCAGTCCCAGAGCCTTGCTGTTAACCCCCACTGTGGCGAGGGTTCATTGCTGCACATGTGCACCCAATTCATGGTCCATCACGTACGCACGCATCTATTTGTCCACTTTTCCATCATGGCCACCGTCCATGCACATGTGTGTGTGTGCGCACCACATTCAGTCCCATGTCTGCCCATTCCTCTCTTCTCTGTTTATCACAAAGTCACCAGCATTTCTCATCCACTCATCAGCCCAGCTGTTGCATTAAGTCAACCAATATTTACATACTAACAGCATTCTAGGTGCTGGGAATTCATGGTAATGAGCAGAACAAACAAGGATCCCTGTCCTTAATAAGCTAAGTGAAGGCGGGAAGGTCATGTTGGGTTTCGGTGGGAGGCGATAATGATGAGGAGCAGGAAGGAGACCATCCCTGGAAGAGGCAACAAATAGAGCACAAGTGGAAGCACTTAAAAGCCAGCATGTTGGAGCAGGGAGGCCGGAAGGCAGCCAGATCTGGTTGAGTCAGGCTTCCTCCTCTGCCCTCATCCCTCCAGCCCGCAGTCTCTCCATCCAGCCTCCATTGTCCATCCTCCATCCCTCTCTCCATGCCTTCACTCAACACACATGTCCTGGGAGCTGGCTCTGCTCCGTTAGGGAGCGGGGCCCTGCCTGTGACACTGCCGTGTCGTGTGGGAGGAGGCAGGTGACACCTGGGAGCAGCTGGGGAAGGTCGGAGAGCCTTTCTGGAGGAAGAAAGGAGTCTTAGTTGAATCCTGAAGGGCGGATGAGAGCTCAGGTGAAGATAGAGGAACAAGCCTTCCTTGTGGAGAGAAGAGAAACCACAGTGGTCCAGAAGCGAGGGTGTCGGATGCAGAACAGCTGAAGACAGAGCTGAGTGGAAAAGCACAGAGGCCAGACGGCTGTTTTGTGTCCAGTGGAGAAGCCGTGATTCGCCCTCAGAGCACCGAGAAGCGCGGAGAGGTTGTAGGCAGCTGGGGGTCTGTGGCAACACAGGCAGACAGCACTTCGTAGGTGGTCAGGGTTTTCAGGAAAAGATGGACGCGATCTGATGTATGGAGGTTTGGGAGTGAAAGGCGTGGGGAGGAATTTTGGAGACAGAATCAATGGAACTTGATGAAAATTAGATGTGGAAGGGGAAGGAGATGCCAGGGACGACACCCAGAGTTTCTGCCTGATGGCCAGGGCCCCGCCTACCCGGGGTGGGTGAGTACAGACCCCGCAGAGCTGGAGCGGCTGGTGGACATCTCAAGGCCGGGTGGGTTCAGGGGCAGATGCTAGGGGTGGCGCTCAAGGTGGATACTCGACCCTGAGATACAGAAGGAAAGAGGCAGAGATGGGGCGTCCTGGAGCTGGGAGGAAATGTGTGTCTGTGTAGGGGGAGGCATGGCCACAGGAAGGGCAGCTCTGCTGGGTGTGGGGGCCAGAGTATGGCACTGGTGTGGTGAGGAGGAAAAGCATAGTAGGCCCTTGAAGGCAGAGAGAAGTGGGTAGGTGTGGCTGGGAGGTCCTTTCGGACCTAAGGCCCTGGGAATAGGAAAGTGGTGGTAAGAGGGAGGGGCAGAACCTAGAGGAGGGACACACGTCTGCCCCGTACAATGGTTCTATGGCTACTCCTCCTCGTCATCAACACTGTCCTCCTAGAGGTCTTCCGAGACCTGCCGGGTCATCATCTACTGCTGTGTCCTAGCACCTGTCAGCATCTGCAGGTCTCCTTTTGGGTGATGTCTCCACTGTTCTCTGGTGCCCTTGTTCACCACTGCACCCTCCTGTCTGGCATGTGCCCCACACAGCAGTGAGGCTTACCGTGCTGAAGGTGGACAGGGGACTGAAGGACAGGTGTGCACATGCAGCTCTGGGGGCGCAGACAAGCATGGACCAGCGTGGACCTAGAGAAGCTTCCTGGGCTCTCCAGAGAGGCCTGCTTTCCATAGGAGTGCTGGCGTTCAGCCTCCTCCTCTCTGAGCAGCCCCTCCACGCCACGTACAGCAGGTCTGTAAATCTGTACAGGGCACGGCTGTCCGCACGCAGAGGTAAACAAGTAGGTGTGGCTGTGCTCTCACAGAACTTTGTGGACACACATGGGGCCTGTGAACTGTAATTTGCTGGCCCCTGCCTTCCTACCCCTCTTCCTGAGACACCCTCTCAAGAGTCTGAGTCACCATCAATCACCTGGCTGCTGTCTCCCAACACAGAGATATTGAATAGAACTCATTTCTGGTGTAACACCTTCTTGCAGGGAGAGGCCAAGCATGTGCTCTGGTGCAGGGGGTTGGAGGGGCATCCCAGCTCGCTTGTGGGCCTTGGGTGATCTGTGCTTTGCCCCACAGACTCCGCCGCTTCTGCCATTACATCGTGACCATGCGATACTTTGAGATGGTCATTCTCGTGGTCATTGCCCTGAGCAGCATTGCCCTGGCGGCCGAGGATCCTGTGCGGACAGACTCACCCAGGAACAACGTGAGCGCCTCACTCAGGCTGTGGAGGGGCTGGGAGGTGCCAGGGTCCTGTCTGTTCTCTCTAGGGGTGTGGGGATAAAGGTCTGGGGTCACCTCTTGGCCCAGCCCCAAGCTATAGACAGGAACTGTGAGGACATGCCCGGGGCCAATGCTGCTGCCAATGGGGGTTCCTGCCATAACAGTGGCCCACAGGCCCCCTGGCCAACCGGTGTCTGCTCAGAGGCCTGGAGGAAAAATATGATCCCCCTGAAATAGTCTCGGCTCAAGCTTTCAGCCTAGTCTTTGATGATAATCTTCCTGTTGTTTCTAGGCTCTGAAATACATGGACTACATTTTCACAGGTGTCTTTACCTTTGAGATGGTGATAAAGGTGAGATATGTGGTGGCCCCAGGGCGTTGCTCATCCTCCCTGATGACTGGGACCCCACAGGGCCCCCGTAGCCTCCGACGCGGGCAGGTGGTGGGTGCGCCCTGCGTGTGCTCAGTGAGAAAGTGCACGCGCGGCTGTGTGCTGACGTGTGCTGTGGAGGGCAGAGGCCAGTTCGGGAGAGACTCACCACAACGTTAGCCCCGCTTTGGGAAAGCTCACCAGCATCATTCCCGTCTCCACCTCACTGCGAAGCGAGGGCTGCAGGCTTCCGTGAGTGTGCGGGCATGGGCCCAGCCTCACCCTCGGAATTGTCTCGTGACAGCAGAGGAGGGCCCATGACATCGGGCGGGGAAGCAGGGGAGCTTGGGGAGAGGGTGGAGGCCTCAACACCCAAACATCATGGTGAGTGAGTGCTGAAGACTTGTGTGAAAGAGCTCAAGGGGGTCCGGGGTGGCTCAATCAGTTAAGCGTCTGACCCCTGATTCCAGCTCAGGTCATGGTCTCATGGTCATCTCATGAAGACAGAGCCCCACGCCTTCATCCATCAGATTTTCTCTCCCTCTTCCTCTGCTCCTGCCCGGCTCGCTTGAGTGTGGGCATGTTGTCTCTTAATAAATAAATAAGATGAGAGAGCTCAAGGGTTTGATGTTAGATTAAGGACTGACCATTTCATTATGATTGTTTCTGTCTCTAGTATTGACAGGCACTGCTCCTTTCTTGGTGTCTGACAGGTGGCGGTGCATGTGTTTGCACAGGTGTGCATGCAACACAGTTGAATCCACACACGTGTGTGCAATCTTTGACTATAGTGCAGCTTCAGTTGTGCCAATGACTTGGTGACTTTCATGTGTGTGTGCATCTGTATATCACCTCTGCTTCTTCACTTTTTCTTGTAAACTTCTGGGGCGGGGGAAGCATTTTTTTTGGTCATCCCATTTTATAGACAGAGAAAACATAGGAAGGCTTAGAGGTATTAAGGTGCTTGCCGGAAATCACAGTTCTAGGAGTGGCAGAGCCAGGTCCCTGTGAACCCCACCAGCTCTTTCTCCTGCTGCAGAGCTGACCCTCTGAGAGTCTGGGCAGGGCATGAGCTCCCTGGGACTGTGTGTTCCTGCAGCCCAGTGATGGGGGGAGGGGTCTCATTTTCAGACCCCAAGTGGTTTGGGGACCCTGGCAAGATCTCAGCCGGTCATTACCAATGAGGGATATTTGGGTCAATGGCACTGAGGTTGAAAGGCCACTGAGGGCCTCAGAGGATGTGATCTGAGCAGCATCTTTTCCCCAAGAGCCCAATGACTCTGGGGCTTGGCCCTGGTTTTCCTTTTAAAATATTGTGTATCTAATATATGTTTCTCCTCTAAAGATGATTGATTTGGGACTGCTGCTGCACCCTGGGGCCTACTTCCGGGACCTATGGAATATTCTGGACTTCATCGTGGTCAGTGGGGCCTTGGTGGCCTTTGCCTTCTCGTAAGTACCTGGGTGCTATGTCTGCTCTGAGTCTGGCTGGGCTGCAGTCCGCAGAGCCGTAATCGGTATGGGAGTCAGGGAAGGTGGGGGCCCCATTGGCCTGCACGGGCCGTCTGTAGCTGCTGTCTACTTGGCGCTGGGCTGTGTGGGGTTGAGAGGGTTTCAAGGCCCACTTGGACCTGCCCCAGCTTGTGGTTCTGGAATTGTGTGGGCAGACCTCTGGGTTGTTTGGTGCCTGCCTGTCGGGCCCTTCAGAACAACGACCGGTCCTGACCTCAGCTGCCCCACTTGTTCAGCCAGAGCTGGGCCGCACTGGCGGGTGTCCTTCCCCGTCGGAGTGTTAGATCACTTTCTCTGGCTCCGTAGTGAGCAACGCTCAGCCCTGTTGTGGCTGGGCCTGGATTGGCTCAGACCCTGCATGGTGGTGGGCATAGGACAGGTGTGAGGGACTTGGGTGGAGCTATAGAGGAGATCCAGAGATCAGGAAGAGCCCCAGTGGATGCAGACACCGAGGGACGGTGTCTTCATCTTCTCTGAGCCCTTGGGGAGGGCCAGGCCTCCTCACTGACTCTCTTCTCTTTGTCTCCTTCTTGCTGGACTCTCGGTAGGAGCTTCATGGGGTAATGCCTTCCCTCTGCCCCATCCTGCCCCACATCATAGCACAACATGGCCCACTGTGGGCCAGTTCACCACCATGCCTCACCTCCGCTCATCCTCCTCCACTGTGCTGGGTGCATGCTGCCAGGAGCCATGTCCCCACGCCACGTGTTCCTGTGTCACCTCTAGGGGCTGGGCTGGGAACTGGGGCGGGGCTGGGGCTTGGTATAGCCAGTCCTTGGTGAGGAAGTGCCCTAAGTGAGTGCTGGAGGCTGGAGACAGGGCCCGGGAGGCAGTGAGGGCTCAGTGCGGAGCCGCTGTCACCATGGCTGCCAGGATGTTGGGCATCCTGAGATCCCTTCCCACGTCTCTTCTCCAGAAACGAGGCTTTCTCTCCTCTCTGTTGTCGACAGCCACCCTTCTGGGTGTCTTAACTGGCTTTCTTTGTATATAAATGTCAGTGAGGGGCTTGGGAGTGAAACAGAGGATGGGGTACAATCCAGCTCGCTGGCCTCAGAGCAAGACAAAGGCTCTGAGCTGGCACGAGAGAAACAGAACACCCCGAGGCTCGCCCCTGCAGAAAGCCCTCCCCCAGAAGACCAAAGCAGGTGTCCCTCCCTTCTGCCTCCCTCAGGTGTCCACCCACCCGCCCTGCCCCTTGTTCTCTCTGTACCGGCCTCAGCAGGGCTGCTGGAGGAATCTGGTTTGGGGTTGGGTGTCAGGAATGCTGGGGTATAGAAAGCCCTAACATGGTGGTCTGGAGGCTGAGTTTTCCCATCCGGCTGCTTGGTGTTTCAGAAGGAATTTGATCTGGTTCTGGACTCTAGGCCCTAGCTGGGTCTTGGGAGAGATATAGGGGGCTGGGGCTCTGCAGCTCTCCTTAACCCATAGACCCTGCCTGGGCCTCATAGCTCACTTACCCCAGAGCTTGACTGGAGTCCAGCGAAGATCACTGGCGGCCCTGCCCCCTCTCTTTGTGTGCAGGCTCCTTGGGAGCTTGGAGGGAAGTGGCCTCTGAGCAGGATGGAATAGGGCCCCCAACCCTGAGTCCTCAGCCACTGTTGAGGGTGGGCTGTGCTTCTAAGAATTGCCTCCTTAGGAAGTCTGTGAAGGCCACTTGGAAACCCCCCCCCACCACCATGCCAGACCTGGCTTTCGATTGGTAGGAGGGCCAGTCCTCAAAGTCTGTTGGTTCCTGGGCCCCTGGGAGCCTGAGGGAGCCGCCTGGGTCTGCTCTGGTCTCCTCTCTGATGGCTCCTGATCGGGGCTCACGGGTCTTGGATTTCCAAGGTTGCATCTGGTGCCTGGAAATTTCTTTTCCTGACTTCCTGTCTTACACCTCCTACTCCCCCAATCTTGGTTCTCTTGTCTGTTGCTCTTTTTGTCTCTCTGTGGCTCTTTCTCCCTCCCTCTCTCTCTCTGTTTTTTTCTCTTCCCTTTAGTATATCTTTGTCCACCCTTTGCATTGCATTGTCCCTTGCATCATCTCTGTATTCACCCAACGTTTTCTTTTTCTTACCCTCCTTCCCTCCTTCCCTCCCAGCATGCCTGTCATCCCCCTCCTCCTCTCCCCTTTCTGTTCGTTGTACATTATCTGGAGGACTCTGGGCAGCTGAGCAAGTGTAGGCAGGGAGATCTAGACATGTTCCTCCCTATCTTCCTCTACCAGGACTGAAGAGCGAGAGAAACCGGCCCTTCCGAAGGCTCTTGCATAAGTGGTGTAGGCTTCTGCGTGCAGTTGCCAGGCTGGGTCTGCAGCCCTGGGGCCGGCCCCCTGCTGTCCTCTTTAGTTCCATGGCTGCTCTTAGCTCCGTGGCCAGAGGCAGCGGGTTTGAGGCCGGTAGTAGGGCAGTGCTGGGGTAGACATGGCCGATGGGGGATGGGAGAATGGCGTCTTCCCTCCTGGAAACCCAGCCTTCCCTTCCACCAGGAACTGCCACCCCGTTCCTGGCCCTTGTCTGCTCAGATGAGGGCTTGGCTGTGCAGCCTGTGGGAGGAGATGCAGAGGCCTCGCCATTCCCAAGTGTGTGCCCTGGGGTCTAAGACAAGATGTCAGGGGAGCCTAACCCAGACCCCAGTAGGCTTTGTGGAATCTGAGCATGAGTGTGCATCCTGCCTGTCTGCATGTGTGGCTTCTCCCTTCTAGAGGATCCAAAGGGAAAGACATCAACACCATCAAGTCCCTAAGAGTCCTGCGCGTCCTGCGGCCCCTCAAGACCATAAAACGACTGCCTAAGCTCAAGGTGAGAGTGTGGACTTGGGGCTTGAGGAGTGTGCAGGGCTATGTATATATGTGGGGGAGTGTGCATGTACATGTGAGTGTAGGCCTATATGTACATGTATGGGTATTGTGCACATATGTACATGTAGTTATGCTTGTGCGTGCACACACATGGTGCATAGATCTGAGTGCATGTGTGTGTTGTGTGTACAAGGTGGCATTGCATGTGGGTATGCACACATGTGTGTGGTATGCATGTGTGTGCTGTGTATGCAGTGTGCATGACTGTGTGAGTGCGCGTGTGTACATGTCACTAACCCCGTGTGGCTGTGGCTTCCTCTGTGGGGCGGGATGAGAAAGCTGAGGGAAGACCCCTACTGGGCCGCTGTGCAAACGGCTCAGGCCCCCTCAGCCCCGTGGTCCTCCCCCAAGGAACATTTAGTCTCAGTTGTGTTCTGGAAGACTCTTCTTCCTCAACCCGGCAGAACCCACAGTATAGAGAAGTGAAGGGTGCAGGGGCCATGCAGGGAGGTGGGGGCTCCTGAGAAATGTCTATGGGGCTGGGCCCTGAGGATGGGCGTGGCTGATGTTCTGGATAAAGGAAAGAGTACGGACCCTAAACACTTGGAGAGTTGTGTTAAAATATGATAGTTACTGAGCTTGTTTCTCACTGTGAAGAATGCTTTGGATGCTTAAACTCATTTAATCCCACAGAACTGTGTAGTACGGTATTGTGAGCAGCATGCAGACAGAGCCTTGTGGGCATTGAAGCGGTGTGGGGGTTGCAGGAGAGGGTTTGCTCATGAAGGGGTAGGCTGGGGGATGCTTGAAGGCAGCCAGAGTCCCTCTGCGTCATGCAGGGACTTGGACCTGGGCCGGCAGGTCAGGGGGTCATGGACACCATGCAGGTGGATCGTGGCTGCATTTACTGAGGCAGCTGCTGGTGTCTAGACTGTTACAGACAGTGTCTTGGGAGATGGTTGTGGGTCTTCGTTTTTGCACAGCCAGAGCAGCATTGGGGGGCGTCTCCTCAGCTCTGAGACACGGGGACCGGGGCCAGGGCCGGCAGTACTGGGCACTCAGGGCAAGCTGAGCTTCCAGGTGGGGAAGAATCTGATAAGAAGCCCAGGTGATGGTGGTGACAGACGACAGAGTCACCTCTGGTCCATTTCAAAACAAGCCAGAAGTCCCTGTCTTGGAGCTGGCCACAGCATTGTTGCCTTTGTGCCCCATATTGGTTCCCACCAGTGGGCAGGGGCAAAGTGTGATCCACTGGCAGGCCAGGTGCAGGAGCAGGGTCTGGCCATATCCCTGTCCACACTCTTTTCCTTCTGTGTCAGCCTCTCTTGATGCAGGTTGGCCTGGGCTCCAGGTCGCCCTCATTTATATAGCCTGACCCAGACTTCTAGCACCAGGTTCCTATCAGCATCCAGCCCCTCTGCCCACAGCAGCTCTTCTAGCACCTCCTGCCCGCTCCTCACGTCCTGGGAGAGGCAGTGGCCGGGCAGCTTCCTGTGTTAAGCCAGCAGGCAGCAGGCCCCTCCCTGATTATGGCCTTGAGGGTCCTCAGATCCTGGGAGGCCCAGAGGTTCTGAGCTGAGCTCTCTTCCCCTCCAGGCTGTGTTTGACTGTGTGGTGAACTCCCTGAAGAACGTCCTCAACATCCTGGTTGTCTATATGCTCTTCATGTTCATATTTGCTGTCATTGCGGTGCAGCTCTTCAAAGGGAAGTTTTTCTACTGCACGGATGAGTCCAAGGGGCTGGAGAGGGACTGCCGGTAAGCTCAGGCAGGGCTGGGAGTGGGGAGCCCCGTGAGGGCTCTGGAAGGAGCCTGCCTGGGGCCCAACAGAGAGCTGGGGGTGTGCCTCTGTCCCCACGCCACACTGGGACTCCTGGCTCATTTCTCTCCACAGAATCGGGGACCAGCCACTTCCGAGGGACATGCTCTTCCTGCTCATAGACATCAGGGAACACATAGTGGGCGAGGGAGGGGGGTCACTGGGGTGTCGCTGGAGGGCTTTGCGAGTCTTGGAGCTCTAGGCTAGACTCTAAGATCAGAAGAGGCTGCCCTATGTCTGGAGCTGCTTTCACCATCACTATGAGGCCTCAGGCCTTTCTGGACCTGGCCCCCCTCCAGAGCAAACAGGAGAGATGCCCTCAGGGGGAAACTAGAGGAAATGGAGGTGGGGGCCAGGGTGGGTGCTGAGCAGGGCAGAGTGGGCGGCTCCTTCTCCAGTCGCAGGCGATGGCCCAGCTGCCTCTGTTCATGGAATGTTCTCTCGCGTGAACGCACCCCCATGTCCTTACCCATTCTGCCACTGATGGGCATGGGGGGTGTTTCCAGTCTGAGGTTCTTGTGAGCAGTGCTGCCATGATTGTCCCAGTGTCCGTCTGCCAGGAAGCACACTCATGCAGGTCCAGGAGGTGTGCACACCTGGGAGTGAGGCTGCAGGGTCGTGCACTGTGTTTATGTTCAGCCTCTGCAGGTGGTGCCAAATACGTGTGAAAAATGGCACTCCCGCCACACGGCTGAGAGCTCCAGTCCTGCACACCATGGGAACACTTGGTGTTTTCCACCTTCGGTCCTGTAGCCTTTCTGATGTTGGGCTGGTGGCATTTCCTTTTGGTTTAATTTGCACTGGGTGCCTCCACAGGTGACTGAGCACTAGGGTATCCCTGGGAAGGGTCTATGCAAACTTTTGCCTGTTTTCCCATATGGCGTGTCTTTCACTTTCTGATTGATTTGTAAGAATTTTGTAAAGTCCTGGAAAGGTATCATGGCCAGATCTATGGATTATGTATTTTAATAAACAAGGTCTTAGGGACACCTGGGTGGCTCAGTTAGTTAAGTGTCTAACATGATTTTGGCTCAGGTCATGATCTCGTGGTTTGTGGGGTCAAGCCCCATGTTGGGCTCTATGTTGACAGTGCAGAGCCTGCTTAAGGTCCTCTCCCTCTCTCTCTCTGCCCCTGCCTCGCTCACACATGTGTGCGTGCACGTGCTCTCTCTCTCAAAAGGAATAAACATTTAAAAAATAAAAAGTCTTGATTGTAATACAGTCCAGTTATCCCTCTTACGTTTAGTTCTCTTTGTATCCTCTTCAGAAAATCTACACAAGGGTCAGGGAAATGTCCTGTAATGTTTTCCTCTAAAAGTTTTAGTTTTGCTTTTCACATTGAGATCTGTGATCTATCTGGAGTTTTTTATGTGTTAAATGAGGTGTGGATAAAAACACATTTTTCTGTAGATGGATATCCAGTTGACCCAGCACCATTTTTCTCAAAAGACCATCGTTTCCCCACTCAGTGATATCCTTTGTTTTTATTGAGACTCTTATGAATCATCCATTGAAAGTGTACAATTCAGTGACTTTTAGTATATTCACAGATTCACAATTTGCAACCTTTGCCATAGTCTATTTTTAGAGCATTTTCATAAGTTAAAAAAAGCAACACAAAAAAACCCCATATGCTCTTTATTACCCCCTGGCATCCCATCCCCAACCCTAAGTAACCAGGAGTCTATTTTTTGATTCTTTAGATTTCCCTGTTCTGAAGATTTCATGTAAATGAAATCATAGATATGTGGTCTTTAGTGTCTTTCCTTTACCATCATGTTTTTGAAGTCACCCGTGCTGTGGCGTGTGTCAGAACACTATTTCCTTTTGTGGTTGGATATTCTTCTTTCTGCAGATATGCCACATTTTACTTACACATTCATCTGCTGATGGACATTTGGGTTTTTCCATCTTTTGGCCATTATGATTAACGCTGTTGTGAACATGTGTACAAAGTTTTTGTGTGGACAGATGTTTTATTTATTTATTTAATGTTTATTTATTTTTGAGAGAGAGAGAGTGAGCGAGCGAGTGAGCGAGCAGGCTAGGAGCAGAAAGAGAGGGAGATAGAGAATTCGAAGAAGGCTCCAGGCTCTGAGCAGTTAGCACAGAGCCCAACACAGGGCTCAAACCCATGGACAGTGAGATCATGGCCGGAGCTGAAGTTGGGCACTTAACCAACCGAGCCACCCAGGCGCCCCTCATTTCTTTTGAGTATATACCTAGCAGTGGAGTTGATGGGGCAGATGGTAAATCTGTTTACCACAGGGGCTGACAGACTTCCAATGTGGGTAACCCACTTTATATTCTTACCAGCAGTCTGGGAGAGTTCTGATTTCTCCACATCCTTGCCAGCACTTGTTATTTTCCTTTTTAGAAATTTAATTATAGCCATCCTAGTGGGTATAAGTGATATCTCATTGTGGTTCTCATTTGCATTTCCCTGATGACTCATGATGTTGAACATCTTTTCATGTGCTTATTGGCCATTTGTTTATCTCCTTTGGAGAAATGTCTATTCAGATCTTTTATCCATTTTTAATTGGGTTATTTGTCTTTTTGGTAATTGATTATGATAGTTCTCTATATATTCTACATTCAAGTCTTGTCAGAGAGAGGATTTTCAAATATTTGGTCCCATTCTGAGTGTTGATGATGTCTTTGAAGCACAAAAGCTTTGCATTTTGATGAGGTCCAGTTTATCTACTTCTTTTTTTTTCTTGCTCCCGATTTTGTTATCATACCTAGCAATCCCTTCCCAAATCCTAGGCTCCCTTGTGTTTTCTTCTAACAGTTTTCTAGTGTTAGCTCTTACCTTTAGGTCTTTGATCCATTTTGAGTTGGATTTTGGACATGGAATGAGGTAGGGGTCCAGCTTCCTTCTTTTGCGAGTGGATACCCAGTTGTCCCTGCACCGTCTGTTGAAAAGACTGTTGTCCTTCCGTTGGATGAGCAGCCCTTTCAAAAATCAGTTGACCATAGACAAATGGTCTCATTTGGATTTTTTGTCTTTAACCTGTAACCTCCTCTGTGTTCTCATTTCCAGGGGTCAGTATTTGGATTATGAGAAGGAGGAAGTGGAAGCTCAACCACGGCAGTGGAAGAAATATGATTTTCACTATGACAACGTGCTCTGGGCTCTGCTGACACTGTTCACAGTATCCACGGGAGAAGGGTGGCCCATGTGAGTGTTCATATGGTTCATTGTGTTTGATCAGGCTAGAGCCGAGGGGCAACTCGGACAGGGAGGTCCATACTTTGCATCTGCTTGTGTTTTAGTCACTCAGCAAATATTCCATAGGCTCTTGTATCTACCAGGTAAGACATGGCTCTGCTTTTCAGGAGTGGAGCAGCCTGGAAAGAGCAGGAGATTAAGCCAAAGCACACAGCATGGTGATTTCCTAAAAGTCTTTTTTGAGTGACTAAAGGTCAGAGGGAGAATGGGGACTATTCAGCATCTCCCTGTGCTACTCCTCCGGCCTCAGTTAAGGGTGGACCAGGGTGTGTGTGTTCAGGGCCACACTGGGTGACAGGGAGGACCCCTGCTCAGAAGGTAGGATCAATGCTCTGACAGGTAACCCAGGGCTCTCTAAAGGCAGGTGAAGCTGGGTATGAGCCAGTCAGCTGGGAGTGAGCCAGGCAGGGCAGAACTCTTCGGCCTTCACTTCTCCTGGGGTTGGGACCTCAGGCACCTAGAGGCCCCCCTGGTGGCCCTCCAGCAGTCCTGAGTACAAGCCCTATGAGTAAGGTGGCCCACTTCCAGGAGATTATAGTCCTGGGAAGGGGGTGGGCTTTGGCCTGCCATGTTGAACCTCCCTTCCTCTTGCCATTTTGTGGCTCACATGTGGAAGCCTCACCTATGATACAGGTCTTGACTTCCACATGGCTCTGTACTCAGGGGTCCCCCTGACTCTTGGTGTTTGCTCTTGTCACAGGGTCCTGAAACACTCTGTGGATGCCACCTATGAGGAGCAGGGCCCAAGCCCTGGGTACCGCATGGAGCTATCCATCTTCTATGTGGTCTACTTTGTGGTCTTCCCCTTCTTCTTTGTCAATATCTTTGTGGCCTTGATTATCATCACCTTCCAGGAGCAAGGGGACAAGGTGATGTCTGAATGCAGCCTGGAGAAGAACGAGGTGGGTGGCTCGCTCTTCTGCCCCATGTGCACATGTGCAGTGGGTGCTCTGCTGGGCTCACTTGAGGGGCAGCATGGGCAGGACCACTGGAGGCCGGCACGGGGCAGAGAGAGGCTGAGTGTGAATGGTCAGGGCTGCCTGTGAGGATGGATGAGACAGGCATGGGTGCAGTGGGCGCTACAGCGTGGGGTTCTTCACAAACACATTCTCAGTGCTCCTTTCTTCCCACGCAGAGGGCTTGCATCGACTTTGCCATCAGCGCCAAACCCTTGACACGGTACATGCCCCAGGACAAGCAGTCGTTCCAGTACAAGACATGGACATTTGTGGTCTCTCCGCCCTTTGAGTACTTCATTATGGCCATGATTGCCCTCAACACAGTGGTGCTGATGATGAAGGTGTGCGGGCCCAGTACAGGGCCAGTGGGTGCCAGCTGGGTGTGAGAGAACCGTAGATGCAGCTGCCCATGTCCTGGTTGGCATGGGATGCCTATGGACGCCCAGGTCCCCAGGTTGCCTGTGGGCTGAGACAGTGAGAATGTGCTAGAAGACAGGGGAAGAGCAGAATGGGGTGTCCATGTGCTGGGCAGGTGTGCACTTCTCTCTGCATGCAGTGCTCTGACAGGTCAGGGTGATCCCTGGGGGCGTGTCTTGAGGCAGCTGAACCTGTGGCTAATGGCACTCATTCCCCATGCAGTTCTATGATGCACCCTATGAATACGAGCTAATGTTGAAATGCCTGAACATTGTGTTCACATCCATGTTCTCCATGGAATGCGTGCTGAAGATCATCGCCTTTGGGGTGCTGGTAGGTGCCTTGACTCCCTCTTGGCCTCTTGGTGGTCTTCATTCTGGCTCCCTGTATGTAAGGAGACCTGCAGAGACTTACAGTGTGGAGCTGGGACTCTCCCAAGCCTCCAGAGCATATGTGACCTTGCAGGGGCCCCGAGGAAGGGGCGGCTCTGATGCTCTCTGCTCTGCCCTCAGCCCAGTTCCTGGAGACAGGTGGGGCCGGATTCCTCCTCTCTGGACTCACAGCTCTCAGTCTGCACCTGCCCACGCCCACAGGTGTTTATTTACCGGCTGTGGTGTCCCACCTGGGGTGGCTCATCTGTCCCTTTGCCCCTTTCTTGATTAGGGGCCACTTCCTGCAACTCCTTGCCTGGCAGAACCCTCATCAGCCACTAGCAGTAACTGCTCTTTTTTCTCTCTAGAACTATTTCAGAGATGCCTGGAATGTCTTTGACTTTGTCACTGTGTTGGGAAGTATTACTGATATTTTAGTAACAGAGATTGCGGTAAGTAGTGTTCCCTGTCCTTCCTCCAGGGCCCCAGCGTGGTTTCCTTCTAGGTGGTGCTCCCTCACTGTGCCTCCAGGTCCTAAGTGTTAGCACCTCCTCTCTTGCTAGAGTTCCCCAGGGGCCCCTGGAAAGAAGGAGGATCCTCTCCAGAGGTGGGGTGGGGGATTGGGGACTGTCTTGGCAAATGCTTTTTGTTGGATAAGAAAGTGGTTCCCAAAAGGTCTTCCAGTTTGGTGGCCTAAGAGTCACCTGGGAGCTCCGTGGTAACAACTGACCAGGAAGACAAGAGTCTTTTAAATCTGTGTGTGTCTAACAAATCGAACAACTTGGCACCAAAATTACATAAACTAAAATCAACAAGAATATAGTATATTTAAAAATACCAGGTTTGTTTTACATGTTTGTGTATGTGTATAAATAAAACAGGACAATCTCATTCATATCAAACATGCATGGATTATATGTAAAAACTGACTAAGTGCTAGAATATAAACTTGTCTCAACAAATTTCAGAGAATCTGAATCATAAAGCAATATTATTTGAGTTAGAATTCTTTATGTTAGAATTAAATGGCAGAAAGTCTCATCTCTGTCTGATGCTGAACTCTGTAGGAAAATCCCCTGAGATGGGGGCTCGTACAAGTCATCCCTTAGGCAAAACCACCAGAGAGCAGCTTGGGGAAGTGGATGGGTAAGAGAAGGAGGACCAGAAATATTGCATCTGGTGCCAAGTATCAGGGGCGAATTTGGTTCCTCCCTCACGGGGGCTGGGAGACAAAGGTGGTCATGCTTCAGAGCTTCCTGTGTACTTATTAGTGCTCAGCTGAGGGCTACAGCCGAAGGCGTCAACTGTCAGACACCTCTAGCTCTTCTGCGTGCGCCCCGTGTGCAGGCAAAGCAGGCTCTGGCACCTGCTGGGGGTGCAGGAACGTCCGATTCCAGTGTAACAGTGCCACACTGTGCCCGCTCAGTGGTGACAGGTGTCTGCTGTGCCACCCTGGCCCTGCACACATCTCACACTGCGTTTACTTCACTCATTCCTCAGGATGGTGCTGGTTACCATCTCTGGGAGGAGAGGGCTGGTAACCAGCTAGAGCAGATCTAAGTTGATGTTCATTAACTCATTCTTCCTCTGACCCTTTTCGGTTCCCGTGAATGGTGGCCTTATGCTGCTCTGGCTGCTGGCCTGAGGAGGTGGCCCACACAGTTATCCACTGTGGCCTAAGACCCTGCTTGCCATACTTGTGCTTCAGCTATCCCAGTAGTCCGGTCAGAGTTAAGACTGGTCATAGAAGCACCTAAAAAGGCCCCAGCGAACCCCCTGATTTCCGGATAGACTTCTACCTGCCCCTGTGTACTGGTAGCTCTGCCCTTCTCAATAACCAGCATATGGGACTCCTGGGAGGCTCAGTAGGTTAAGTGTCTGACTCTTGATTTCTGTTCAGGTCATGATCTCATGGTTGTGAGATCAATCCCTGAGTTGGGCTCAGTGTAGAATGTGGAGCCTGGTTGGCCCCCTCCCCTGTTCATTCTCTCTCTCCCTCTCAAAAAAAAAAAAACTTAAAAAAAAAAAGGAATGAACTGTATCAAACACCCTGGCCAGTATGGAAACTGTACTCTGCCTGCTGATCTTAAGGCATGAGGAGCCCAAGTGACAGGGGGCCACCATGACTTTGGTGTTCCATAATGGAAGTTTTCCCTACCCCTTGAGCCAGGACTTGTAGATTTGCCATACCTAAACTTGGGGAGAGGATGAGCCCAAGGTCTGCCCTCAGTACCTGGAGTGATACTGAGAGGGGCCACCCTGACTTCTACCCCTTGCTTCCTGGGTCTGCATTTTACCAGTGGGGCACCCACTGCCATTTCTTGGCTATCAATTCATCTTAAAGGACAGCATCCCAACCCCATGAGGTACAGCACCAAGCCAGCATTTAATCTGTGCCTTTACAAGTCTTTTTCAACCTTTTATTAGGTTGACACCTCCTGAATGAGGTTGAGTATGATATGCCAGTGGATCCTGAGTCATGTATTCCTTTGTGCCTCCTGTGCTTACTCTGAGCTGATGTTATGTGGAATCCCGTGTGGATGAATCTCTGATACTGGTGCAGGCCAAGGTATTCTGTCAGGGAACACAAACCCATACCCAGGGTATGAGTGACTCAGTTGAGATAAATCAATGCCATTTCCAGGTGAAAGGATTCCCACGTAAGCAACTTAGTACCAAGTGGCTGGTTGACAGCCTAAAGCGTGGTACACTGTGAAGGTTATAGCAGGCTGGATGCTCAGCAGTGACCGTGGCTGGATCAGCTTTGCTGAGAAGGAGCCCGGCTGTTTGGCTCAGGCACAGCCTTCATCTCAGCCACCGTGGTCACTTCATTCATGGATCTACCAGATGAACACTGAGGCTGGTGAGGATGGAGGTTGGCTGTTCCCTGTTGGGTGCACCATCTCAGGGCCTGGTTTCTAGTGCCCCTCCAGCCGTGAATGCTTTGTGGTGGACCTGGTTGTATAGCACAAGGACCCACATGTCACACCTCTTCCCCAGGTCCATCCAGCCTTTCCCCAAACTTTGTTCCCTCTGGAATCCTGACCAGGCTTTAGCCGGAGATCCTGTAGTCCATACCACAGGCAACTTCTTTCTCCATAGGCACCGTGGCTGAGTAGGTACCCAGGGTGCCGTCTAGAGCTCCGCTTCACCACTGTCCTTCAGGTTGTCTCTGTGTGGGGCACTGAGGCTGCATCAATTTATCAAGCCAACTGCTTCATAAATCAGGTTGGAGTTTTTTTGTCCTGGCTTTAGTGATCATCTCATGATACACTGGGGTAGGGGTGAGCTCAGGAAGACAGAGGTGCAGCAAAGGTGAGAGGTCTGAGACACTGGGCCACCTGTCGTACGACTGTGCCCTCTAGACGTGCTTGGATTTGGCCCTGGATATAGCACTTCTGTCATATGCTGGATTGATGGCAGGCCTGTAACATACACTCATAAGGAGAAGCTTTGGTACCATAGACACAGTTGTTTCATGGTCAGGTGCAGTCTCTACCAGAGCCCAGTAGCTAGGAGTGTCCCCGTCTTTGGTAATGTCTTCAGCAGATGACATGGCCTTGTTCCAGAATCCTAGGTCTCTGCATTGGCTTTTCTATGTAGGCTTTCCAGGGACTCCACACAGTGTCTTTATCTACCACAGATACCCCAGCACCGTGGAATCTGTTGCATTTTATGGCCCAAGGTATAGGGCTCCTGGTACCGCAGCATGGATCTGCTAGAGACCCCTCCCTTGCTCTGAAATCTCTCAAACCCGGTACTTTGTGTCACCTGATAAATAGGTCACAGCAGTATCTCCTTAGTGGCAAATGCTATCTCTAAAACCCAAGGAAGCCTATGAGAAGAAGTAGGAAGTATGAGGTGTGATAACTGATTTGCCTTTTATCTTGGGATCCATGTCCTAACGTGGCTCATACTACTGATTACAGTGGTCTTATACATTAGGTTTCTACCTAAAATATGAGGAAAGATCATTCCAATCCTAAACAAATTCTTCCAGTGATTTGAAAAAGAGTGAACATTCTCTAACTATCTGTATGAGACTAATACAATCTTGATACTACAAATTTTTGAGTATAATAAGGGAAGATCATAATCCACACTCATTAATGTAGATACAGACACATCAGAAAGTCTAATGTACGATAACAGATCAAAGGAGGGGCGCCTGGGTGGCTCAGTCAGTTAAGCCTCCGACTTCGGTTCAGGTCAGATCTCACATTCATGGCTTCAAGCCCCGCGTCGGGCTCTATGCTGACAGCTAGCTTGGAGCCTGGAGTCTGCTTCCAGGTCTATGTCTCCTTCTCTCTCTGCCCTTCCCCCTCTCATGCTCTGTCTCTCTTTGTATCAAAAATAAAATAAAACATTAAAAAAATTAAAAAAAAACAGATCAAAGGACACTACTAATGTGTTTCTGTCTTGGGTACAGTAAAAATCAAATTATACTCATGGTAGAAATTGTTGGTAATCTAGGAATTATTGACTTGATGAAGAGACTTTACCAAAAATTCCATACACAAGCATCATATAATGGTTAAATTTTGAAAGAATTCCCTTTAAAATCAGAGAAGGGCAGTGATACCTGTAAGCACTACTTCTTTTCAACATTGAACATCAGGTCCTGGTCAGTTAAATGAATTGAATGTCAGCTCCACGAAGACAGGTTTTTGCCTCTTTGGTTCACTGCTATATTCCAGGACTTAGAATAGTGTCTGACACCTTAGGTATTCAGTATATACTTGTTGAATGAATAAGACAAAAAATTAATTATTAGAACAGGAATAGGCAAAAGTATCATTATTCACAGGTAACACTATTATCTTTGGATGAAATCTGGAAAAATATAACACTGATAGAGAGTGTTTAGCATGGTTGCTGAGTAGATTACCTGAGTGAGTAGTTGACTGAATGCCTTTAGAGCATCAGCAATCCTGGCGGTAAACCTAACAATATACATACACAAGATCTATGTTTTGAAAAGTGCTAAACCTCAGTGAAAGACAGTAAAGAAGACTTAAATGAATGGTGTTCTATTGCACATTAAATAATAAGTAGTGTCAATTTCAGAGATAATTTTGTCCAAATTGATCTGTAGTAGGTTCATATGATTTCAATTAAAATACCAGTGATTTTTTTGGGTTTGTTTTGGAAATTGACAAGTTGCTTTTAAAACTCATCAGAGAGAGCAAAGGTGTCCAAACACTCAAGATATATAAGATGCAGATGGTGCTGCTGGGGTGGTAGGGCAGGGGTGCAGTTCCACTGATGATAAGACTTATTATAAAGCTACATTAAGAATATGGTGCTGGCGTGGGGCTAATAAATAAGCCAATGGACAGAATCAGGAGCCTAGATTCAAAATCACTTGTGTATGAAAACTTGCTATGTGGCCGTGTTACCTAATCGGGAGACGAGTCAACAACTGATGCAGGTATAGTGATGATCAGTATCAGGAAAACCGGAAATTGGATCTTCACACCATTTACAAAGAAAAATGTATTTCAAGTGGATGGAAATACTTAAATATAAGACAGAAAACTTTAAAACTCTTAGAAGAAAATATAGGAGATTATCTTTAAGACCTTGGGATAGGGACTGATCTGATCGCTTAAGCAAAATATATGAAGCCATAACTGAAAAAAAATTTCTATGAAATAAAGAGTTTCTGTTTATCAAAAGAAGAAAGGACAGTCCATGAACAGGGAGGGGATGTTTGCATCACATTCCTTCATTTATCTATTATAAATAGTTATACACTGCCTGTCATGTGCTAAGAAGAATTCTAAGTGCTGGGACAAAAGATAAAAACCTCTGCTCTCTCTTCTGGAGTTTCGTTCTAGTGAGACAGACACAGGTGTTAGATCATGATAGTCACTGGGAGAAGGCAAAGCAGAGAAGGGGTATGAGACATGGCAGGAGTGGGCATGGTTCCGGGCTTTGATGGCTCTGTGCCCAGACAAGATGTCACTGAGATGATGACTTCCAATTCAGATGTCTGGGTTTGTGAGGAAGCTGAGCAGGGCGCATTGGGGAGCAACACCAAGCCCTGCACCCACCCTGTGCCTGCACTTGCAAGGGAGGACGTGGGCGCACTGCCACAGGAACAGTGTGAGCAAGCGGTGAAGCAGTGTGGACAGAGGAGATGGGGGCAGGGAAGGCCTTGCAGTTGAAGTAAATTTTGGTTTATGTTATGAGTGAGATAGGAGGATTTGGAGGGTTTTGTGAAGAGGAGTGACATGATTTGGCTTTTCAGACCAGACCTTTGGCTGCTCTGTTGAGCATCCAGTGCAGGGCACAGGCAGAAGCAGCTAGACAGTTTAGGGTTGTCTTAGTTTGGGTTACCCGAGATGAACCCCAAGACAGGAATTCAGTGCAAGTCGTTTATTTGGGAGGCAATTCTCAGGAATTCCAGGGGAGTGATGGAGTGGGCCAGAGAACGGAGGCAGCCGATACAAGGTGTTATGAAGTCACTTAACATTGTGGGTCCTAACAGGGAGCTCCGAGCCTCAGTTACCCCATCAAGTGGCAAGTGACTGGGATCTTTTTCACATATGCTGTCTGCCACTGGTTGAAGGCTGCTGGCAAGAGGGGGCAGATTCTCAGGAGAAAAAGATGTCGATGCTGATGATTGGGTATTGGGCCTGTGGGGGTGAGTGCCACTGAGCACCACTGCAGAGAGCCTGATAGAGGGACTGGGGGGTTGGGCTAAGGTGAGAGACTGTCATTTGGGATGTATTTTCCAGAAGAACTGTAGATGGACCAGATGTGGGTGTGAAAGTTGAGGCAAGAATGACATCAAAGTCTGAGCACTTAGAAAATGGATTGTCATTAATGAGAATGGAAAATAATGTTAGTGGAGCAGGTTTGTTGTGGATAGTCAGGATGCAGTTTGTGCATGTTCAATATGAGTTGCCTGTTGGCCTTCTCAAAGGAATTGTCTCAGCAGGTAGTTGGACAAATGGGCTGGAGTTTGGAGGAGAGAGTCATGTCAGAATCATAAGATTGGGAATCATGAGCGTATAAGATGGTATCAGATCCATGAGACTGAATGAGGTCAATAAAGGAGAGAAAAGAATGCCCTACTGAGTTCTATGATGTGCCAACATTTAGTGACAAAGTCATGGCTGGAGGACAGAGAGGTTTTTCAAACCACTAGCAAAGGTTAGTGTCCAGAATTTGCAAGGCTCTTCTGTGAATCAATAAGAAAAACAAAAGTGATCAAGTTGAAAAGTGAGCTGAAGGTATTTTAATAAGAAACAGAAATGATCAGGGGTGCCTGGGTGGCTTAGTCAGTTAAGTGTCCGTCTTTGGCTCAGGTCTTGATCTTGTGGTTTGGGAGTTCAAGCCCTGCGTTGGGCCCTGTGCTGACAGCTCAGAGCCTGGAGCCTGCTTTGAATTCTGTGTCTCCCTCTCTCTCTGCCACTTCCCCACTTAAGCTCTGTCTCTCCTCTCCTCTCCTCTCTTCTCTCCTCTGCTCTCTCTCTTTCAAAAATAATTAAGCATTAAAAATATTTTTTAAAATTATTATGATGCTTTTAATTATACTTTTTAAAAACTCTAAATATTTTCAGGTATTAATGTTACCACACTATTTATTTTTTTTTTTT
>NC_043712.1:53145-63375 GCF_006229205.1 Suricata suricatta | reverse complement strand
ATGATTAAGTCTTTGGTGCTGTAAAAGCAACTTCATTTAAACATAACCACCCCCACCACCAAAAAAAGAAGAGGAAAAAAAAAAAGTAATGAAAATAATAAGGGAAAAACCCAAGACACACTTCCTAGGGGGGGGAAAAAACCCCAGCATGAAAACAAACAGAAATGGTCAACGAACACAGGAAAAGATGCTCAAGCATACTTGTAATCAAAGAAATGTAAAGTGAAATGACATTGAGATACCATTTCACACCCTCCGGTTTGTCAAACAGGAATTCCAGTTGTGCCAGGGGTTAGCAAGGAAGGGGGACATCCAGAACCTGCACGGTGCTACGGGGGTGCCTGCTGAACAACCTCTCCGGAAAGGTGCAGCAGTCCCTAAAAGCTGAACATATGCATGCAGCTCAGCACCTTCTCTGTTAGGGACACATGCCAGAGTGTCCTAGGCAGATGACCTGGGGACACTGTCACACACATGTTTGTGGTAACGTTGTTAGCAGCAGAATGTGTTGATTCTTATGGTATAATAACATAGTCCACACACACTAAGAGTATGAGGGGGATCTCCATGTCCAGAGGGGCACTTCTCACAGACAGGGTTTGCTCACTGTGACCACAACTGTGTCCAATTCCAAAAAAGCTGTGCACAGTATTGTCCTGTTACAAAGGTTAAGAACAGTCAAGTATAGGGACACCTGGGTGGCTCAGTCGGTTATGCATCCGACTTCGGCTCAAGTCATGCATTCACGGTTTCGTGGGTTCAAACCCCGCGTCTGGCTCTGTGCTGACAGCTCAGAGCCTGGAGCCTGCTTCTGATTCTGCATCTCCTTCTCCCTCTGCCTCCCTCTCTCTCTCTCTCTCCCAAAAATAAATAAGCATTAAAAATATTTTAAAAAAGAACAGTCAATTATAACGCATTTTAAGAGTTTGTTGTAAGACAGTAAAGAAAAGCACTTATTAACAAGAATTAAGGGTAGCTACTACATCCAGTCGGGAGAAAAGGAGATGGGATGGGCTTCAAAAGCAATGGTGACATTCTTGTTCTTTTAAGCTGGATGATGAATATATGGATATTTTATCATTTTTCTGCAAAATGCATATACACACATATGCATACATATTCTTTTGTTTATGTGGTATGCTTCATGGTTTGGAAAAATTAATCATCCAATTAATCTGGGCAAAAGTTCAAGAGTTTCCATTTTAACACAAAAACAGAGGTTGTTATGTCCCATCAACCATTGGTGTTGTGGCATTGCCCGCGTGTTTCTCATCCAGAAATAGTTTGTACCAGTGTGGTGTCTGGAAGGCGCAAGCTGGCTGCAGACCCCTGCTGGCCCCCTCCTTGGACACACGTGTCTTTGCTCCCTGGATAAAGGGATCCAGACATTGAGCTGCCAACTGCAAGGACACAGCTCTGGGGGTTTCTTCGTGTGTATGTGTCCTTGCCAGAGAGGGCAGACTGATGAGAGGGCATCAAGGGTGGGGCATGCCCGTTGTGCAGAGAGCACAATGCCTCGCTGTCTTCTAGGGAAGCCTCACCCTCAGAAGTGGCCCACACACACTTTCTGCAGTGCAGGTGGCTGGAGTAGCCCAGTGTCTTACTTCAAATAAGCCCTCCAGGGCCGCCCCCAGCAACCTCTGATGTCCAGCAGTGCTGGGGGGAGGGCTGAGGAGCCCCTTGGCTTGGAAGCGCCCTGTGCCCTGACCACGAGTGCTCTCAGAACTCAGTCCATCACCTCGTCCTGCCTAGAGGAGAAAAGATGAAAGGAAGACTTCGTGTGGATTAGTGGTGTCTTTATTTTTTTTTTTCATTTGTAGTCACTCCATATGTTATTTTGTGTATGTACTTTTTTTTCCTTAGGCAAAAATATGAGTGTCAGTTCCCACCTCCAACTTAACAATCAAAACAGAACAATAGTCTTAACCAGGGTTATGTAGAGACAGCATTCCCAAGCAAGCGTAAAACTGACATTGATTTCTTTGCCTGGAAATAAAAAAATAAGTGTCTGTGAGTCATCTTTGGATTTGCATTACAAACAGGAATGCAAATGAATGCCACCCTGTCTGCATAACCTACAGATTTCAAAAATATGTTTTGATTTGATGCATTTTAAGCAAAATATGCAAAGTTTACTAAACTAAAATTTTCCAGTTAAGTATTCAAAGTTTGAGTTTTTGCTTGTGTTGATGACTCATTTTCTCTTTTGTTTTCTGTTTTTGTTCTTGATTTACCTTAACCTACCTGCTGACTCACGCCATCCAACCAACATACAATGCGAAAACCATGTCTCCGTCTGTATGTTGCGCACCTGCTGCTCAAACATCCCAATTTGTAAATAATACGCAAATATCCATCCATGAAAACATCACATATAGGAAACGGTTGGTTTCATGACTTTAAACGTTCTTACAATCCTTGCTTTGCTTGCTGTGCTCCCACTTTTTCTTCCATTTCCTGTGGCCTCTAGCTACTGCCTTCCTGAGGTGTGTGGTCAGAGTCTGGCAGTACCCATTCCCTCTGGCCTCTTCTCCTCACCTCTGGGAGTCCAACAGGGGCTTCTGAAGACCTGCCCAGGAGCCATCTGATTTCTTGGCCTTGGGTCTGGAGAGGAGGTAGGGTCTTGAGTGAGGCGGGTAAGTAGCCAGTCAGTTTTTCCTGTTGGGATTCGCTCAAAATTGGAGGCATTTTGTAGGACATGAGTTTGGACCTGATCCTCTAGAGTCCATGGTTTCTCTTGCAGCATCTCCCTTCTACTCTGTCGCCATCATGCAAATAGGCAAGGTCGGCTCTCCCCAGTGGCCTCTGATGATGTCTCCTCTAGCATTCTTCCCAGATATGCCCTTCTATAGGGAATCCTTCCTGGGGCTCAGGGCTGGAGGGGATTTGAGATTTTGTCTTCATGATTCAGCAGGGGTTGCATAAGGCCTGACTGAGTGGGAAGAGGGGATCTGCTCCAGGAAACAGTGGGGCACAGGCCTTGTGCATGCAGGCATCGCTGATCCTCGTCAGTGTGTGCCCTTGGTCAGGGAGCTTGTGTGGAGTGCAGGTGGCGTCAACCGGGCTTCCTCCTAGGCCTGCAGGGATATTTGAGAGGAGACCGGATACCAGGAGCAGACCGAACTGAGGCTGTGACTGTGCAAATTCAAATAAAATAGCAAATATTTGAGATTCCTGTTACAGAAAGTCAACGTTTGTGATAAAGTATTTCACAGTTGGAGCAGAAAGCTTGAGTTTTGAGAAAATGCCATTAGCTACCACAGAAATCCCAAGTAACGTGTTCTGCATGGGCTTCGACTCATTCGGGCCTCTTCACAGCTCTGGCTGCCTGCGTGGGAAGAGCACCCACTTTGTGCTCTCCCTCCTTATGTGGAGCGCACACCCTCACCTGATGTGCCGTGCACGTGCATGCTGTATACGCAGGGCTTTCCTTTCTGACCTTTATCTGTGTCCCGTGAGAAATGAGTAGGGGAGCAGTTTGTTCCACACTTGCTGGGCCTTGACCAGTGTGGAGTACGGCCCCCAGCTGACACGCTCAGGCCACTCTGCTGTGCCTGACTAGAAGCAGTGACGGCAGATGCAGGGAGCGCCAGCCTTTGGTGGGGAGTATGTTTCACAGTGCCTGGCACACTGTTAAATCCCTTTCTTCAGTGATTCCTCACTGTCTGGGCACAATGTCCTAATGTCTCCATCTTGTGAATGAGGAAGCAGGAACCCCAAGGAGCTAGGGACAGCGCACCCTCAAGATGAATCAGCTACTACATGAAGGGATGCAACGATGCATCTTTGGGGTGCTCTAGACCTTTTGTGATGTAGAGGCAGAGTAAGGAAAGGCCTGACTTTGAAACAGTAGGTGAAGTAGTAGGTTGTCCCTAATGAGACAGAAACCATGGATTCTGGTAGGATAGGGCAGACTGTGTCTATCTCCAAAGGGTTGGCTGAGGCCAGAGGTGACTCTGCACAGCCACGGGAGACTGCCGTGTGCTCGCTGCCCCCACTCTCCTGCATGCAGTCTGCATGGTGGTTCCTGGCAGCTCCCGCCCTGGGCGCGGCCACAGTGTGCTCAGCCTGTCCTGCTGTGCTTGGAGTGTCTGTGGCTGCTCTCACCATCCGTCCTCATGACTCTCAGGGCCACCTGCCTGTTGCCATCCCCACCCCTCTCCTGAGTGCCCACTGGAGCCCTGAGAATAGAAGTCAGGGAGGAGGGATGGGAACTTGAGTCTCAACAAAATATAGTAAATGACTTGTTGAGCTTTGCATCTGTGCACGAAGTAATTTGGAGGAATAAAGCCTTCCCCTGCCTTGTTTGTCTTCCACCCCTCTTTCTCACCCAGAAGCCTATATTTTCCCCCAGTACCTTCAGGAAGTCTTCTGGTCTATGCCCATGGCCTGAGCAAAGTGCTTTGGGCTGGGCAGATGCTGACTGCGTTATAACAGTCTTGGCCCCTCCAGACCCAACTGAGCAGGTGGTCTCAAAGTAGAGACCTTAGGAGAAGCCAGGCATTTGAAAGCCCCCTCCCCTTCCTCTGCTTTATTGTCTCATACAAAGGATTTCCTGGCACTGTAGACAAAGTCCACTTTCCATCCCTGTGCCCATCCTCCTGAGGCTCCTGGCTCCTTTGAGAGCCCAAGGACCCACAGAACGAGTGTGGATGTTTCTCAGCCATCCTGTACCACCGATACCCTTTTTCCCCAGCACGGCAGGTGAGGGAGCGTGCACAAAAAAAAAACGTGTGTACACTCCAGGTGTCCACTTCTGCCTCCTCGCTGATCTGGACCCCAGTCGGCACTTCCTGTGACTGCCAAACCTCCCACCCCATGGATCCTGTATCCAGCCTTCCAGCAGACAGTCCATAGTCTCCAGCCTCCCTGGTGGAAACCTAAAGGAGCAGACAAGGGCTGGGTTGTGGCCACTGTCCATAGAAGTTTAAGAGTGAGACCGGTCCCTCCTCTGAATGCCTCATTCAAGCCAACACCAGATGGGCAGTCCTGGAGGGAGGGCTCCCAGCTCTCCCCAGGCTCTCAGCGCCTCCTGCACGTGCTCTTCTGCTGCTGCTCTCATTCAACATGCTGTGTTCTCTTTTCTCTTCATTTGACCACTGAATCTGATGATACAATGTGTTTAAGCCTGAGCTGCTTGCATACGTTAAAACACCCAAGTGGCAGGAAACTGCCCTCAGGAGGCGGGTGGGCACCTGTTCTCTAAGCAGACAGAGGGTGGGAAGCAGCCGAGGTCTACAAGTACCCCCATCTTTCGGATACCACCCAGAGCCGTGCTCCCTGAAATGGAGGTGTCAATAATTCGAGGTGCCTCTGGACCAGGGTGGAAGCCTCACTCCCAGGTAATCTGTGGAGTCCAGAGATTATTGTTTTTATTCGTGCTTGATTTTGAACCCCTTGGATGAGGGAGCAGTGATAGATATCCTGGGCCCTCTGGAGCTGAGACTATTTGTAAGTGGCTTCCGTGGTGTGAGCAGCAGGGTCACCAAAACTTATACTTCCTGTGGTGACTTCTCTGTAGGCGCCTAGAGCAGCCCCAGGGGAAATGTGTGCCCCTCTGCCAGGTCCCAGGCAGCAGGGGCCTCACTGACTGTGTGGAGAAGGGAAGGGCCCTGCCACCAAGCCTGGGCGGGGCCCTTCAGAGGCTCTCAGTGGAGAAGCAGTTCTGCCCAGCTCTCAGACGGCATGGCTGCGTCCTACAAGAGGTGGTCGGTGTTAGAGGCCCAGCCACAGTTGGTCTCCTGGTTCCACCTGGCAGCAAGGAACTGCCTCTGAGAACTCTTCTCTATGTTCTTCCTCGTCGGGTCCAGGAGAGCCTAGAGTAGAGGCGTTTCTTTGATTTGCTGCATGATAAGTGACTTGCAGTGACAAGCTTTACTTCTGGAAAGTTTTCTGGTGTCCAATTGCTGCTTATACTGTAGAGCAGTGACTTTTTGTTCAATCTCTCTTTGTATCCACTTTTCTTCAGACCACAGCAAGTCAGGGGGAGGTGGATGGGGACAACTAGCCTGCACTTGCAGGGGGCTGGTTACTGCAGGTTAGAGAACAGCCTCTCTTCCCTGCAGAACAACTTCATCAACCTCAGCTTCCTACGCCTCTTCCGTGCTGCCCGTCTCATCAAGTTGCTCCGCCAAGGCTACACCATCCGCATCCTGCTGTGGACCTTCGTCCAGTCCTTCAAGGTGAAGCCCACAAGGCACAGCCGAGTGCCCTGACCCTTCCCTTTGTCACGCACAATGGTGTGGCCACCCCTCTCTTCCTGCCATCAGAGCAGCCCCCCTCTTGGAGGCTCCTTGTTGGCACCTATTGTCCTATGGTAGTTTATAAAGACATTTTAAGTTATCCAGAGAGTATCTTGATAATGCTCACCGACTCTGAGATGGGCCTTATGACTGATTATAGATGAAGAAACTGAGGTGGTCACTTGGTAGAGGGGCTTCATGGTCAATGGGGGTAGATCTGTGGTAGCTGAGGTCTGAGTGGCTCAGAGACCCAGCCACCATCCACTCTGCACACTAAGCCCAAGCAAGGTGGCCGTTCGGCCATCCCTGGAGCTGCCCCATCTCCTGCGTGTCTCCACAGGCCCTGCCTTACGTGTGTCTGCTCATCGCCATGCTGTTCTTCATCTACGCCATCATTGGTATGCAGGTGGGTGTGCCTGCCAGGATGGGGTGCACAAGGCGTTCCTATGCCCTGGAGGAAAAGGGTACTGATCATGGTCATCAAATGATAACAATGACAGCTTGACACTTAGTGATGATTTCTGTGAGCCAGGTATTGGTCTAAGCACTTTATGAACTTAATTCTTAGAAAGGCTGTTCTATCAATAAAAGACACAGAGGTTGGGCACCAGGAGGTTGGATCTGTCACCCAGGGTGCAGTCGGGGGTGGAGGGTAGCTGTGGGAAAATGCACTGTTGTGCTCCTTAGTGGAACCCCACTGGGCAGTTGATGGGCTTGGGTGCTGGACCCCCATGGTAGTAGAGCATTTGCACATTTGCCTGGTGCAGAGCAGCAGCTGGCTGTTCTGATAGTCCAGAGAGTTGACCTGATCCTTTAGAGGAAATTGTATATTATAGAAGAAAAAGTGAACAGGATCATATCAGATCACTATAGTGTCCAATTCAATGTGAATAATTTAGATCGTCTTTATTTTGCCAAAGAACCCTTTGTCAGCTATTTAGGAAAACATTTAAAAGACACAAAGAAGTGTTCCAGTTTTAAACCTTTGGCATCTGGCTGCTTTCCAACAGTAGGGTAAGAGATGGACCCAAATGTTAATGTACAGTGGGAGAAGCCATTGTCTTACAGGTTAGCTGTAAACTGATTTTTAAACGCTATTTCAGGGATTAAAAAGTTCTCCTACTTTAAAATATGCTGAGATCTGATGCTATTTAAAACAAATATATATCTTTTCCTGCTTTGGTCTGTGGATGTACAAAACCATAAATTTCATTGAGCTCTGTTTTTGGTGAATATGTAATAATTCATAAATTTTTCAGCCAGATTCCAGATTTTAAGCCAAGTACAATTACTGACCTGTTAGCATTTCTAACCTTGAAAAGATATCAGTAAAATGTATACAAATCCCATTGTGATATTTGCACAGAAATTGAAAAAGAAACTTTCAGGAGATCTCCTAGCTATTCCCGATATAATTACTGCCTCGGAATCATTGGTGAGAGAGTGAACTTTCAAATGCTTCCAGCCCCTGTAAACTCAGCTCCAGGTCCCATTTTTACTAGGCATGCAGATCTGCGTCTGTGGACGTGCTGAGCTGTGGGACATTGCCACATTTGGCCTTGGAGAAGTTTCCTCTGGCCCTAGAAGTGTACAGACACTGCCAGAGCTGGAAGCCCTGGGTCCTCCAGCCCCTGCAGCGGCAGTGGTAGTTGGTAGTAAGGGCAGTGTCCTGTGCCTCGTGGGTCCTCACGTGTACACACCCTCTTCTCTTAGGCCACAGCTCCTCATGACCCAGTAGTATCAGCCTGTGATCTTCGTTTTCATTTCAGGTTTTTGGAAACATTGCCCTGGATGATGACACCAGCATCAACCGGCACAACAACTTTCGAACGTTTTTACAAGCCTTGATGCTGTTGTTCAGGTGTGTTGTTTGGGAAGGCAGCCCAGGCTCAGAGGCTCCTCCACTCAGGATGCACAGGGTGTTGCTGACCCGTGGGACCATCCAGCTTGTGCTGGCGTCCCCTCAATGGACCTTTCCAGCTTCTCTGCTCTTTTCATTGTCCTTTCCTAAGGGTTCCTGGGCTTTGGTCAGCCTGAGAGCCCCGTGTTAGTCTGACCTTCACCACTTTATCTCTGATCCCTGACAGCAACCGCAAGGTCCCTAGTGAGGCTGCAGCTGAGGGTCTGGGAGGTCAGAAGGTGCCCAGAAAGGCCTTTTTTGGTGTCCTGGCTATAAGCTTTCCATTTCTTCACCTTGTTGATTATGGGGATCTGTGGGATCAAGGGAAGCAGGGCAATGGGAACCCCTTTTGATAGAGTGTGTGCTACAAAGGCACTCAGCTGGCCAGAACTCCTGGTCCAAGTGCACTTCCACCTGCCCCTGTGGCTCACAGGGCTGCAATTCCTGAGACCCCAAGTCAAGCGCCAGGGTGGACCCTTGAAGGCACAGAGGGTGTTTCTGGCTCAGAAACAGTGTGTCTTGGAAACAGATGTGCTTGAGAGCCCTTGGTGCCAGCTGCTGTTCTTAGGCACGGCACCCACATTGAAGGCTGTTGACCATCCTGGTCTGGAGGCTGAGGGAAGAGGGGTGAATGTGTTTCTCTGCCTCCAGAGTCTCTTTCATTTAACCAAGCCCACCACCATGACCCTAGGAGGGAAGGAAGGAGCTCTTTGTACTGGCTTGTGGAGGAGGGGTGCTTATATCAGACCCTGCCTGGGACCCCTTCTTGTGGTGTCCAAACTGGTGTTCATTTATGTAAATGCATCAGGCTACTGCAAGGCCTGTGCCGGGGGATGCCCAACACAGCTAACCCCATGCAGATGCATTCTGGGACATGTGGAAGTTCTTCTTTCTCTGGAGGGACGTCAGAGCCAGGTCTGCTTTGCTGAGCTGCCTGGAAGGAGTTGTCTGACTCTTGTTTCTTCTTCTTTTTTTAAATGTTTATTCATTTTTTAGAGAGAGACAGAGTGTTAGCAGGGGTGGGACAGAGAGAGAGGGAGACACAGAGTCTGAATTAGGCTCCAGGCACTGAGTTGTCAGCACAGAGCCCAACATGGGGTTCGAACTCACGAACTGTTGAGATCATGACTTGAGCTGAAGTCGGACCCTTAACTGACTGAGCCACCCAGGAGCCCCTCTTGTTTCTTATACCAAATGGATGAGTATCCTTAAGCCTATGCTTTCCCCAAATAGATTCATTTCTCTGGATTTTAGCTATTATGTTACTTTTATCTCTTTATTTATTAAAGTCCTGCCTTTGCTGCAAGAGTTGAGGCAGGCATATGAAACTAGCCTTAGTTTTAAGTTTTTGTTCTCTTAAGATCTCTTTTCCTCCCTGATCTCTATGTCACATGTGAACACCAGTATCAGCCAGACCCGGCACAGGGCAGTTGCTCTGCAGGAGAAGGCCCCTAGCCTTTGTCAATGGGGAGTGGGTTTGGCTTCTGCCTACAAGTGGCCATAGAGGTACGCCCAAGTTGGGGGACTCGGGCCTCTGGTCTGCTTATAAGTCTCATGCACATCTGGCCCTCGTGCTGGCTGCATTTCCAGGGATGAAAGTCCATGAAGAAGGAGTTTCCAGGGTGGCCACTGAGGTTGGGATTGTTCTTGGTGTGTTCAGGAGACAGCAGAGGCTGGTGTGTTTGGAGTGGACTGAACAGGGGCCACTGGGAAAGAACAGGTAGCAAGTCACACAGAGCTGTGGAAAGTATTGTGAATTTTCCCTTTTGCAGTGAGAGAGAGGTTGGTTGAGTGGAGAAGTGACCTAATCCCACCTGTGTTTAGTGGACCCACTGGGCTGTTGTGTGGGGAAGATCATTTAGGGAGCTGTTGCAGCAGCTCAAGGGAGGAGATTGTTGCTTAGCCCAGGGTGATGAGAAGAGATAAGTAAGATTCTGGCTGTTTTTTAATAGATGAGCTGATGAATAGAGTGTGGTGAGCAGGAGAGGAAGCAAAGATGGCTGCAACATTTTTGTCTTAAGGAACCGGAAGGATGGAGTCACCATTTCTTGAATCAAGGAAGGCTGGGGGCGGGGGGGGGGGGGACGA
>NC_043712.1:11505-53045 GCF_006229205.1 Suricata suricatta | reverse complement strand
TAAAAGTCCCACTTTGGCTTAGGTCATGATCTTGCGGTGCATGGGTTTGAGCTCTACATTGGGCTCTGTGCTGACAGCTCAGAGCCTGGAGCCTGTCTGGATTCTCTGCTCCTCCTCTGCTCACACCCTGTCTCTATTTCAAAAATAAATAAACATTAAAAAAAAAAAAAGAAGCAGGCATCTCTTACCCACACCTTTCATGTGCGCAGGTTCTCTGTGGGAGAGAACCTAGAGAGGGGGTGCCCTTGAAGGAGCTTTTCAGAGATCCCTTCCAGGCTGGCCTAGGCCTTCCTTTGTGGGCCTCATAACTCTGCCATTCTTCTCAGGAGTGCCACTGGGGAGGCCTGGCACGAGATCATGCTGTCTTGTCTCAGCAACCAGGCCTGTGATGAGCACGCCAATGCCAATGAGTGCGGGAGCGACTTTGCCTACTTTTACTTCGTCTCCTTCATCTTCCTTTGCTCCTTTCTGGTAAGTCCTGGTCACGGTGCCCATGTGTCCGGCTGTCTCAGTCCATCCTGGGTCCCCTTACATCTATGACTGATCCCTGATATTAATTCATGTAACGTTACAAGCTGATTCTGTGTTGATGGTCCTGTATCCCCAGAACTAATGACCTCATTAACCCCAACAGGACCCACCCTGTGATGAGCTCCTGTGGGCCTTGCCTTTCCTTCTTAGAAAGGGTTTTAAGTTTCTGTGGGACAATTGTCCCTTAGTCTTTATCCTCTACTGTGGTGCTGGGATACAGAGAAGCAGCACTCCAGCCAGTGGAAACTCGTGATTGGAGAGGTCAGTGGACTAGGGCCTAGGAGTGTGGATTTTATTCCAAGTCATCAGGCACCGCTGGGAAACTTTGAGCAGGGGCATGGCACGATCTGTTTGACACTTTAAAACCTTGCTCTGGCTCTGGCTTCTGGTCAGGAGAGACTGAAGAGTGGCCAGGGAGATGACTGGAGGTGACAGGGTCTAGAGAGGGGTGGGTATGAAGGGAGTTGAGGTGTATTCTAAAGGCAGAGCCAACATGATTCATGATTAAACATCGGTGTGAGAGAAGAAGAGAAAGTGTTGCCTGAGGTTTGCTGGGGTGGTGGAAAAACAAGCCTTATGTGCTGCCAGTGGGAATGTGAGATGGTGCAGCTGCTGTGGAAAACAGTATGGCGGTTCTTCAGTCAAGTAAAAATAGGATGACAGTATGATGCGGCAATTGTGCTTCTGGGTGTATACCAGTGTCAAAGGCAGGAACTTGAATAAATGTTTGTACACATATGTTCATTGCAGCATTATTCACAATAGCAAGAAGGTAAAAGTGATCAAAGTGCCCATCAACAAATGTTTGGGAAACAAAATGTGACATGGACGTGTAAGGGAATATCATTTAGCTTTATAAAGAGAGGCAGTTCTGACACACACTATGTGAATGAACTGTGAAGTCATTATGCTAAGTGAAATAAACCAGTGACAAAAGAAAAATACTGCATGGTTTCACATGCAAGGTCCCCAGAGTAGTGAAGTTCATAGAGACAGAGGACAGGATGGTAGGTGCCAGGGCCTGGAGGACAGGATGGGAGTTAGTGTTTAATGGGGGCAGAGTTTCAGCTGAGGAAGATAGATGAGTTCTGGGGATAGACAGTGGAATGGTTGCACGACAGTATGAATGTGCTTAATGCCTTTGAACTGCGCACTTAGAAGTGGTTTAGTTGATAAGCTTTTTGTTATGCATATTTTACCACAATTTTTAAAAATGATATTGAAAAACACTTAAGCTACATCCTATTCAAACTCTTTCAAAAAATAGAAGAGGGAACACTTCCTACCACATCCTGTGATGTTGGCATTACCCTGATACCAAAGCTGGGTAAAGATGCCCCAACAAAAGAAAACTATATTTATCCCTGATAAATATACAGTAAGAATCTTGAACAAACTAATTCCAACAACACATTAAGAGGATTATATACCATGATCCAATGGGATTTATCCCAGGAATGCAAGGATGCATTTTCAACATATAAAAATCAATCTATGTGATAAGGAAAAAACCCACATGATTATTTCAATAGATGCCAAAAAGGCATGTGACAAAATTCAGTACCCATTCATGATAGAGACTCTTATAACATGATGAACACTTATGAAAAACCTACAGCTAACATAAATTTAGTGGTGAAAGACTAAAAATTTTTCCACAAATATCAGGAACAAGATAAGGATGCCCAATTTTATCACTTCTATTCAATTCAACACTGTGCTGGAAGTCCTAGCTAGAGCAGTTGGGCCAGAAAAAGAAAGAAAAGGCATTCAAATTGGAAAGGAAGAAGTAAAGCTATCTCTATATAAAGCTGATGTTGTTGTATCTATAGAACATCCCAAAGAATACACACACGCATGTGTGCTCGCGCGCGCGCACACACACACACACACACACACACAGTACTAAAACTAATAAATGAGTTGGTCAAAGTGTCAGGGTACAAAATCAACACACTGAAATCAGTTATGTTTCTATGCAGCATCAATAAACAACCTGCAAGCAGGGCACCCAGTTGGTTGAGCGTTTAACTTTGGCTTGAGTCATGATCTCGCAGTTTGTGGGTTCGATCCCCACTTTGGGCTCCCTGCTGTCAGCACAAAGCCCACTTCGGATCTTCTCTCTCTCTCTGCCCCTCCCCCATTTGTCTGCGCGTGTTCTCTCTCAAAAATAAACAAACATTTAAAATTTTAAAAAACACTAAAAAGGAAACTAAAGAAATAATTCCATTTCCAATAGCATCCAAAGAGATAAAATACCTCGGAATAAATAAATAAATTCTCATGGGAATGAAACACTTGCACACTGGGAGCTGAAAAATATTGCTCAAAAAAGTTAAAGATGACCTAATTCAATGAAGGACATGCATTCCCATGGATCAGAAGACTTAATATTGGTAAGGTGGCAGTGTCCCCACAAAGTGAGGTCCAAATTCAGCAAAATCCTTGTCAGAGGTCTGTTGGTCTTTCGCTGGAATGGAAAAGCTGATCCTCAAACTTTTTTGTAATGGCAAGGAACCCCAATTAACAAAAAAGATCTTGATAATTAAACACCAAGTGAGAGGACTCATATTTCCCTATTTCATAACTAACTACTATAAAGCTACCATAAATCAAAACAATGTATCTGAATAGACACTTTTCCAAAGAAAAGATGGCCTACAGGTACATGAAAAGGTACTCAACATCACTCCTCATCAGGAAAATGCAAATCAAAACCACAGTGACCTATCACACCTTCAGAATGGCCTGTCATGAAAAAGACATGCGATAACAAGCATTGGGAAAGATGTGGAGAAAAGGGAACCCTGTGTGATGTTGGTAGGAATGTAAACTGGTGTAGCCACTATGGAAAATAGTATAGAGGTTCCAAAAAAATTAAAAATAAAACTAAAATATGAACCAGAAATGCCACCTCTGGTTATATATCCAAAGGAAGTGAATACAGGATATTGAAGAGAAATATGTCCCTGTTCATTAAAGCATTACTAACAGTAGGCAAGATATGGAAATAACCTAAGTGTTTATCAACACATGAATGGATAAGGAAGGCATGTTACACCATACACACACACACACACACACACACACACACACACACACACACACACACACTGGAGTGTTCAGCCATTGAAAAGAAGGAAATCCTATCATTTGTGACAACATGGATGGATTTTGAGGGCTGTATGCTAGTTGAAATAAGCCAGACAGAAAAAGACAAATACTACATGGTTTCACTTGTATGTGGAATTTTTTAAAAGTAAAATTCATAGAAACATTAGAAAAGTTGTTGTCAGGGACTTGGGGGTTGAGGAAATAGGAAGAGGTTGGTAAAACCGTACAAACTTTCAAGCTATAATATGAATAAAGCCTGAGGACATAATATAAAACATGATGACTATAGTGGATGACACGGTATTGTATAATTGAAATTTTCTAAGAGGGTAGAACGTCAATGTTCTACCACAAAAAATGTGATGGATGTGTTATTAACTAGATGGTAGAAATGCTATATATCAGATCTCCACAAAGTAAATACATTTTAAGTGTCTTATAATCAAGCTGGTGGGGGGGGGCCAGTGTGGTATTGGCATAAGGAAAGATATGTAGCCCAATGGTGTGAGATTGAGAGTCCAGAATTAAGTCCAAATATGTGTGGATAATTGATTTTTGACAAGGATGCCAAAACTGTTCAGTATTACTGGAAAGAATAGCTTCTTTAAGAAATGGTGAAGGGAGTGTCTGAGTGGCTAAGTCAGTTAGGCCTCCGTTCGTGATTTCACCTCAGGTAATGTTCTCAGGGTTGTGAGATCAAGCCCCATGCTGGGCTCCACACCAGGTGTGGAGCCTGCTTAAGATTCTCTTTGTCTCCTTTTATTTATTTCACTCTCTTTTAAAAGAAAGTGATGAGGAGACAGCTGGATATCTAGATGCAAGAAAGCAAAGATGAGCCCCTGTCTCACTACATATATGTAACTAAACTCAGAACTGAGGAAAGACTTAAATATAAGAACTAAAACTATAAAACTCTTAAAGCATAGAGGGCAGATATTCATGATGTCAGATTTGGAAAAAGATTCCTAGATTTGACCCCAAAATCATAAGTAACAAAAGAAAAAATAAATCGGACTATTCAAAATTTAAAACTTTTGTGCATCAAGGTGAATTATAAAAAATGTGAAAATACAGTCTAAAGAATGGGAGAAAATATTAAATCGCATGTTTTATAAGGGGATAATAGGAAAAGAGGATTAAAGAGAAGAAAGGCCTGGCTGGGTCTGGGTGGTGTCTGCAGTGCCAGAGAGGGAGGTGGCAGCAAAAGCGGCTGCGCCCACGGCCACACGGGACATGGCAGCTGCTGCTCCACACCCCCCCCCCCCCCCCCCCCCCCCCCCCCCCCGGCCGTTGTTCATTAGAACTTGAGCCTGGCCCTCCTCGTCCTGGCGCCTGGGGGCTGCAGCCCTTGTCTCCCCGCTCCTTGGCCATGCCTTCCTGCAGGCCTGGAGAGTCCGGCCGTGGCAGTGGAGCAGCGTGGGTCGCACCTTGTGGAAGACAGCGCTGGGTCCAGGCTCTCTCCCAGCCCTTTCTTCCCAACCCCTTGGCCCCGGCCCCCTTAGGTGCAGATGAGATGACGGAGGAATAGGGAGTCCCCCTTGTCTCTCAAACAAAGAAGGGCTGAAGCCAAATGACACTGAACTGCAAGAGTCTGGGAGAAAAAGGGACAGAGTCCACTAAGAAGACCGCCTCATAGGTGCGTGACTGCGAACTGGGGGTGATAAAAACGGCCGGGACTGGAGGCACGGAAGGGAGGGAGCCCCCTCCTTGGAGAGACGAGGAGAAGAGAAATTGTGGCTGAAACTGCTCGCAGAACTGCCCCTGGAGAAGAGAAAAAACTCAGCCCCTGATGGAGAGGAATCCTGTCATCCCATCTCTAACCCCAGGGCTTTTGGAGAGAGATCCTATCTCTATCTGTGCTTTCTTTGGGCTGCAACCCAGTCCCAGTCGGCACCAGGAGGAACTGCTCCGCTACTCGGCCTACTCCATCCCTGGCTAGGAAGCCGCCTGCCTGTGGGATTACATTTCAGGTGGTGTCAGTAAAGCCCATGGACTAAGATCTGGAAATAAGCGGTGCTTGGGACACAGAATATGGCCCACCTTGGCTCTTCCCATGGCATAGGGGATTGGAATCAAAAGAGTGATTGGCAATGTAAGATTTAATAGATGGAGGCAGAGATGAGAGGAAAGAAAGAGACCAAGTTACGGAGCCAAGAAGGCCTTTATTGGGATCTGCAATTCCTGGGCGAGGTTCCGTGACTCTGGAGTGGGGAGTCAGGGAAGTCATGCCTGGTACAGGAGAGGCGAGGTATTTTATGGGTGAAAGACTTCTGGTCCGGTCCTGGGAGGGCAGACCAGCAAATAAGGGCACTTTAGGGACATGGCGGGATGGGATAGGTTGCCTCCTCTGTCAGGGTGGTGGGAAGCTGGGGCTCCATGATTGGCTGTTTTCAAACTGGCGCGGAACATTCCAGGTCTGCAGGTGAGGGGTGGGGGGTCGTCAGTGCGCGGTGTTTTTCCAACCCACAGCAAAATGGCCCCTCGGTCACCATGCCAAGGTGACTCCCAAGGTGACTCTTACAGGCAACGAGAAGGGACTGGGGCGCCACCACTTTTCTCCCTACAGCTACCAAGGCAGGGCCTCAGGGAACTGCCCGTGGGACCCACAGTGGAGGTGAGACCCGCCTATACAAAACCACACTCCTCAGAGCTGGAGACCTGTAGTTGTTGTTGTTGTTGTTGTTGTTATTGTTGTTTACCGGAGCCTGGGGCAAGACTAACATTGATGCATTGCCAGGATTAACTCTAGATAAATTCTTGCTACTTAGATATATTCTCTTTCATCTCATTCTTATCTCTACTGTCTGCTGGACTGGGCACTCTGGATACTGGTTTGCTTAAATAGTCACATTTAATCCATTCTCTTGATGCATATTCTACACCTCCGTCATTACCTTCCTTTCTTTGGAATAATAAGACTATAGAGTTTCTCTGGGTAACATTATCTTCATTTCTTTCTCCTTGCCTCCTACCATATTCTCCTTTTTCTCTCTCTGAATTAAGCCTTTTAGTCTCTCTGCCTGGACAGTGTTCAGTTTCTCTTTTTCCCCACCCCTGTCATTTCTCTCTTTGTATATGGTCTTCCATCAGCACTGCCTCCACCCTGCTCTTTATTTATAGCTGGGATTTCTGGTTTTATGCTTTTAAATTGCCCTTTGTCTTCTGTTGTTTTTGTTTTTGTTTTTCCTTTTGGTTTGCTTGTTAGTTTGATTTGTCTGTGCATTTGTATGCTTTTCTTTCCCGTTTGTTTGTCTGTTTTCTTTTCTAGGGTACCTCAAGAAACAAGCTAAAATACACATGGTGGAGAATCCCAAATATCACTATGAGTAGGGAAATAAAATAACCAAAGGCACAACAAGAGAGACCAAGGGACACCATTAAAAGAACACTTCCTTAATTGTAACTACTGTATTGTAAATGACGGAAAATAATTGCATATGTTAAAAAAATAAATTGTATAAAAAATAAATTAATTAAAAAAATAAAAAAATAAAAGAACACTTCCTGAACAGACAGACCATGGACAGTCAGTGAGCCTCTTTTAATATAGCAGTACTCGCAGGTGCAGAGCACATAGCAAGCTTTTAAAACTGACAAGAGACAGAAAGCTGGCCAAAGTGATGACACGGAAAAACTCTCCTCTGAAAAAATTCCAGGAAGAAGTGACAGCTAAAGAATTAGTCAAAACAGATATAAGCAACATAACTGACCAAGAATTTAAAACAATAAATAGTCATAAAATTAATCACTGGGCTTGAAAAACAGACATCAGAGATGGTATTGCTACAAAGATTATGAACCTTAAGTATAGTTGTGATGAATTAAAAAATTCTTTAAACAAGGTGCATAACAAAACAGAGGCAGCCACTGCACAGATTGAAGAGGCAGAGTAGAGAATAGGTGAATTAGAAGTCACAGTTATAGAAAAAGAGGAAGCTGAGAAAAAGAGAGATAAATTGATCCAGGAACACGAAAGGAGAATTTGAGAACTGAGTGATGCAATCAAACAGAACAATATCCGTATCATAGGAATTCCAGAAGAAGCAAGAGAAAAAGGGGCTGCAGGGGTATTTGAACAAATTATAGCTGAGGACTCCACCAATCTGGGGAAGGAAACAGAAATTGAAATCCAAGAGGCACAGAGAACTCCCCTCAGATGTAACTTGAATCGATCTTCTGCACAACATATCATAGTGAGACTGGCAAAATATAAGGAAAAGGAGGGAATTCTGAAAGCAGCTAGGGATAAAAGGGCCCTAACACACAAAGGGAGACCTATCGGGGTAGTTGCAAACCTATCTACTGAAACTTGGCAGGCCAGAAAGGAATGGCAAGAAATCTTCAATGTGATGAACAGAAAATATATGCAGCCAGGAATCCTCTATCCATCAAGCCTGTTATTCAGAATAGGAGAGGTAAAGGTTTTCCCAAGTAAACAAAAATTGAAAGAATTCATCACCACTAAACCAGCCCTATAAGAAAACCTAAGGTGAACTCTAGGAGGGAAATGTTGCAAGGAACACAAGGTACCAGAGACACCATTACAAGCATGAACACTACAGAGAACACAAGGACTCTAAACCTGTATTTTTCAAAAATACTGAATGAAATGGACTAAATACTCCAATCAAAAGACACAGAGTATCAGAATGGATAAAAAAAAAAAAACCCCATCTAACTGCAGTCTGCAAGAGAGTCATTTTAGACTTGAGGACACCTTCAGATTGAAAGTAAGGAGATGGAGAAATATCCATCATGCTGCTGGAAGTCAAAAGAAAGCTGGAGTAGCCATACTTATATTGGACAAACTGGACTTTGAAGTAAAGGCAGTAACAAGAAATGAAGAAGGGCATTATATAATAATTACAGGGTCTATCCATCAGGAAGAGCTAACAATTATAAATGTCTATGCACTGAATTCAGGAGTACCCAAATATGTAAAGCAATTAATCACAAACATAAGGAATGTTATTGATAAGAATGTGCTAATAGCAGGGGACTTTAATACTCCACTTACAGCAATGGAAAGATCAACTAGACAGAAAATCACTAAAGAAACAACGGACATGAACAACACATTGGACCAGATGGATTTGACAGATATATTTAGAACTCTACATCCTGAAGCTACAGCATTCACTTTCTTCTCAAGTGCACATGGCACATTCTCCAATACAGATCACATACTGGGTCATAAAGCAGTATATTATTCTTTCATAATATAAAAGAATTGCGATCATACCATGCACACCTTCAGATCACAATGCTATGAAACTTGAAAACAATTATGGGAAAAAGTCTGGAAAACCTCCAAAAACATGGAGGTTAAAGAACACCCTACTAAAGAATGAATTGGCCAATCAGGCATTTAGAGAAGAAATTTAAAAATATATGGAAACAAATGAAAAGGAAAATACAACAATCCAAACTCTTTGGGATGCAGCAAAAGCAGTCCTAAGAGGAAGGTACATCGCACTCCAGGCCTATTTCAAGAAACTAGAAAAAGCACAAATACAAAATCTAATAGCACACCTAAAGGGACTAGAAGCAGAGCAGCAATAGCACCCCAAACCCAGCAGAAGAAGAGAAATAATAAAGATCAGGGCAGAAGTAAACAATATATAATCCAAAAAAAAAAAACCAAAAAACAAACAAACAAACAAAAACCCAAACAAAACCAAAACCAACAACAGTTGAACAGATCAATGAAAGCAAGAGTTGGTTTTTTGAAAAAATAAACAAAATTGATAAACCTCTAGCTAGGCTTCTCAAAAAGAAAAGAGAGAGAGCACCCAAATATACAAAATCACGAATGGAAATGGATCTATTACAACCAATCCCTCAGAAATACAAGTAATCATCAGGGAATACTCTGAAAAATTATATGCCAACGAACTGGACAACCTAGAAGAAATGGACATATTCCTAAACACACATGAACTACCAAAATTCAAAGGGAAGAGATAGAACAGCCCCATAACTAGTGAAGAAATTGAATCAGTTTTCAAAAATTTCCCAACAAATAAGAGCCCTGGGCCAGAAGGCTTCCCTGGGGAATTCAACCAGCCATTTAAAGCAGAGTTAATACCCATTCTTCTCAAGCTATTCCAAAAAAAAGAAATCAAAGGAAAACTTCTGGACTCATTGTATGAAGCCAGCATCACTTTGATTCCCAAACCAGAGACCCAGCAAGAAAACAAAACAAAACTAAACAAAAAACAAAACAAACAAACAAACAAAAAACTACAGGCCAATATCCTCAATGAATATGATTGTAAAAATCCTCAACAAGGTACTTGCAAATTGAATTTAACAGCATATAAAAAGAAGTATCCACCATGATCATGTGGGAATCATTCCTGGGTTACAGGGCTGGTTCAATATTCGCAAATCAATCCATGTGATACATCACATTAACAAAAGAAAAGATAAAAACAGTATGATCCTGTTGATAGATGCAGAAAAAGCAATTGACAAAATATAGCATCGTTTCTTAATAAAGACCCTCGAGAAAGTTGAGATAGAAGGAACTTACCTAAACATCATAAAAGCCATTTATGAGAAGCCCACAGCTAATACTGAGAGCTTTCCCCCTGAAATCAGGAACACATCAGGGAAGTCCAGTGTCACCACTGTTGTTTAACATAGTGCTGGAAGTCCTAGCATCAGCAATCAGACAACAAAAGGAAATAAAAGGCATCAGATTTGGCAAAGATGAAATCAAACTGTCACTTTTCACAGATGACATGATACTCTATATGGAAAACCCAACTGACTCCACCAGAAGCCTACTGGAACTGATCCATGAATTCAGCAAAATTGCAGGGTACAAAATCAATGTACAGAAATCGGTTGCATTTTTATACACCAATAATGAAGAAACAGAAAGAGAAATTAAGAAACTGATCCCATTCACAATTGCACCAAAACCCATAAAATACCTAGGAATAAACCTAACCAAAGATATAAAAGATCTGTATGATGAACACTATAGAAAACTTGTGAAGGAAATTGAAGAAGACACAAAGAAATGGAGAAGCATTCCATGCTCATGGATCTGAAGAATAGACATTGTTAAAATGTCATTACTACCCAAAGCAATCTACATATTCAGTGCAATCCCACTCAAAACTGCACCAGCATTCTTCTCAAAGCTAGAAAAAACTATCCAAAAATTTGTACGGAACAAGGAAAGATCCTGAATAGCCAAAGTAATATTGAAAAAGAAAATCAAAATGGGAGGCATCACAATCCCAGATTTTGGCCTCTACTACAAAGCTGTCATCATCAAGATAGTATGGTATTGGCACAAAAACAGACACATAGACCAATGGAATAGAATAAAGAACTCAAAATTGGACCCACAAATGTATGGTCAATTAATTTTTGACAAAGCAGGAAAGAGTGTCCAATGGAAAAAAGACAGCCTCTTTAGCAGGTGGTGCTGGGAGAACTGGACAGCAACATGCAGAAGAATGAAATTAGACCACTTCTTACACCATACACAAAAATAAACTCAAAATGGCTGAAGGGCCTGAATGTGAGACAGGAAACTATCAAAACCCTAGAGGAGAAAGCAGGAAACAACCTCCTTGACCTCAACCGCAGCAATTTCTTACTTGACACATCCTCAAAGGCAAGGAAATCAAGAGCAAAAATGAACTATTGGGACCTCATCAAAATAAAGCTTCTGCATGGCAAAGGAAACAATCAATAAAATTAATAAACAACCAACGGTGTATGTGGCCGGTTTGCTCAGTTGGTTAGAGCGTGGTGCTAACAACCAATGGAATGGGAAAAGATAGTTGCAAATGACATATCGGATAAAGGGCTAGTATAAGGACTTCGCCAAACTCCACACCCAAAAACCAAAAAATCCAGTGAAGAAATGGGCAGAAGATATGAATAGACACTTCTCCAAAGAGGACATCCAGATGGCCAACAGACACATGAAACTTTGCTCAACATCACTCATCATCAGGGAAATACAAATCAAAACCATGATGAAATACCACCTCACGCTGGTCAGAGTGGCTAAAATGAACAAATCAGGAGACTATAGATGCTGGCAAGGGTGTGGAGAGACGGGCACCCTCCTACACTGTTGGTAGGAATGTAAACTGGTGCAGCCCTTCTGGAAAACTGTGGAAGTTCCTCAAAAAATTAACAGTAGAACTCCCTTATGACCTAGCAATGGCACTGCTAGGAATTTACCCAAGGGATACAGGAGTGCTGATGCATAGGGGCACATGTACCCCATGTTCATAGCAGCCCTTTCAACAATAGCCAAATCATAGAAAGAGCCTAAATGTCCATCAACTGACGAATGGATCAAGAAGATGTGGTTTATCTATACAATGGAATACTACATGACAATGAGAAAGAATGAAATCTGGCCATTTGTAGCAACGTGGATGGAACTCCAGGGTGTTATGCTAAGTGAAATAAGTCAGGCAGAGAAGGACAGATACCATATGTGTTCACTTATAAGTGGAGCAGGAAAAACTTAACAGATGACCATGAGGAGGGGAAGGGGAGAAATAGTTGGGGAGAGGGAGGGAGGCAAACCATGAGAGACTCTTGAATACTAACAAACTGAGCACTGCTGGGGGTGGAGGAGAGGGGAAGGGGGGTGATGGGCATGGGGGAGGGCATTTATTGGGATGAGCACTGGGTGTTATATGGAAGCCAACTTGACGATAAACTATAAAAGAAAAATAAAGAAATATGTATATAAGGGGATAATATTGAAAACACATAACGAACTCTTAGTACTCAACTGAAAAAGGCAACCATACAAAAAATGGGCAAAGACTCAGAATAGAGATTTTTGCAAAATAGATACACAAATGGCCAGCAAGCACATGGAGATATTCAACATCTTTGGTCATTAAGGAAGCTCAAACCAAAACCACACACTCCCTTCACATTCATCAGAATGGTTATAATGATAATTTTTTAATGGAAAGTGACAAGCATTGTCAAGGACATGGAGAAACAGTAACTTTTTACATTGTGGTGGGAATGTAAAACAAAGCATCTTCTACGGAAAACTGTTTGACCAAAAGGTGGAAAGAATCCAGATGTCCATCAGTGAATGGATGAATGGATAAACAAATTGTGGTATATACCTGCTGTGGAATATTGTTTGACCTTAAAAAGCAGTGAAGTTCTGACACATGTTAAAAGATGAATGAAGTGGGGCACCTGGGTGGCTCAGTTGGTTAAGCATCAGACTTTAGCTCAGGTCATGATCTCACAGTTTGTGGGTTGGAGCCCCGAGCTGGGCTGTGTGTTGACAGCTAGCTCAGAGCCTGGCCGCTGTCTTTGGATTCTGTGTCTCCTTCTCCCTCTGACTCTCCCCTGCTCACACTGTCTCTCTCTGTCTCTCTCTCTCAAAAATAAATAAAATATTTAAAAAATATATGAATGAACTTCATGAAGTCATGCATGCTAAGTGAAAGAAGCCAGGTACAAAAGGTCCTATACTGTATGATTCCTTTTATATGAAATATCCCTAATAGACAAGCCTCTAGATATAGAACAGAGATTGATGACTGCTGGGAAGGGGAAGAAGAAGAAATAAGGAAGTGATTACTTAAAGTAAAAGGTATTTTTCTGGGGTGATAAATTTAGAAACTAGAAAAGTGGTTGTTACATAATATTGTAAATACATCAAGTGACACTGAATTGTATACTTCAAAATGATTAATTGTATGTTATGTGAGTCTCAACTCAATTAAAAAAAAAAAAAACCCTGAGCTTTCAGCCTCCAGAGTCCAAACACCTGACTCCAAAGGCACCACTGTCCTGGAAGGCTAGCTAAGAGGAGAAGAAGATGGGGATGGGAGTTTGTGGACGTGAACTAGGGTCGGGAAACAGAAACAGAGAGCAGGAGAGGTTAGGGTGAGCCTGTGGGATCTAGAACCATGGGGACCGGGCTGCTGTGGGTGGTGGTGGCGGTGAGGGTGTGGCAGAGGCCCAGGGGCTGTCGGGGTCAGAGTGGCCTCTGCTGCCATGATGATTTCACATACGGAATTTGGCTGGAGGGTAAGGGCTAGGACAGAGGGCAGGCTGCAGCCTCTTTATGTCACTCCTTCTCCTTCCTGTCCTACAGATGTTGAACCTCTTTGTGGCTGTGATCATGGACAACTTTGAGTACCTTACACGGGACTCTTCCATCCTAGGGCCTCACCACCTGGACGAATTCATCCGGGTCTGGGCTGAGTACGACCCGGCTGCGTGGTAAGTGGCCCCCATGCTCCGTGGTCCTCAGGGCGGTCCATGCCTCGGATCTTGGATCAAGGCTGGGTGGCCTCAGATCTGTGTCATGTGAGCGGCCCCCTCAGGTTTTGGTTGGGCCCGCATGGCGGGGCTGGGCCTCCAGTAGGTGGCACTCTCCTTTTCACTGCAGCAGTGCTCTTCCATCACTCCCTGGGCTGAGACATGCTGTCTGAGACCCTCACTCCAACACTTAGGAGGTTCATTGAATGGGAGCGTACTGTCCCCACACAGGTCTGTCACATGAGGGTCGTGGAGGGCTCAAAGGAGAGGGTGTGGACACAGCCGGAGGGACACCTGTTGGGGTGCTTCCTCATGAAGTTTGGAGGCCTTCATGGCAGAAGTAACATTCTCCCCGATGGTCTCAGGCCTCTCCCTCTCTGCCATCTCTCTTGGGAACAGGAGCCAACATGCGTCTGTGTGTCCCCAGCCCAGGCTGCAAATAGTGGGTGCTTGGTGAACTTCCACTGAAATCAAAGAAGCTACCAGGAAGGGTCTAGTATGTGTACGGAGACCCTTTGGTCATGGCAGGAAAGGTTTACTGAACTGCCTAAGTGAGGGGTGATTTGTTTCCAGACAGAGCAAGTGTGTCATGAGGGGACTGGCTTGGGTTGGAAGGTTGCTCCATGGTTCATGGGAGGGTCCTGCACACCCAGGACACACTTCTCATCCTTGGGGCTAGCAAAGCAGCATGGACTCACCATCTGCCCATGTGTCTGTTTCTTCATCACTCGCTCATTCACTTGCTTATTCATTCTTTTCACTCTCTCAAGTGGATACTTGAGTAGTTAGGGCATGCTCTCTGCAAGGCCGAATACAGGACATGGAGGGGCCAAGAAACCTGGCTGCTGGGTAAGGCGCAGGCCTACTCAGTGCCTTCCTTGCTTGAGGTGAGCACTCAGCAGACATGAATGTGAGTGAACAATGCATCAGTAAATGGGTAGGCGTCTGTCCTTCCCACACTCTAAGGGAGCAAGAAGGCTGTGAATGTGGGGTGTAGCTTCTTCCTGCCTCCTCTCTCTGAAGCTCCCCAGCCTGCCCATGTTCCTGTCACACAGCTGTGTGTGGTCACCCCTTGTGTGGTAGAGGCCTGGAGAAGATGGTCAGTGTTCTGATGGTGAGGACCTTACTGCTCACAGAGTGCCTGAGGTTTTACCTGTGTTTCCCTCAAGCTGAAGCTCAGCATGAGACGTGCTCCAGAGCACTCTGACCCCCTAAGCTCCTGAAGACCTGGGAGCTTGGCTGGGCCCCCAGACCGCCCTCTCATCCAGCCTTCCTGGAGCCCCTACCCTTTCATGTGAGGATCCAGAAAGATTCTGTGTGAGGCCCTCCCCAAGCAAGGCAAACCCTGGAACCACAGGCTACACCAGCAACCTTAGGGCACTTCCAGGCTTATAGTTTTTCTGGGTATGTTTCACCGTAATGAAAAATTTACAGTTTTCACAGAGTGCAGAACAGTGTGGCTGTTATTAATGTTTCATGGTGTAGGTGACCATTTTTGTGGTTGGAGAGTCCTGTTATTTTGCTCATGCATCAGCACCTTGGCCTTGCAGTATGATTCTGGCATCCGTAGGCTCAGGGAATAGGCATGGATTCTCTGGTCAGGAGGGCCCAGTCAGGTCAGAGGGCTGGAAAGACTCCAAGTAAGGCTCAAGCAGGCTTGAGGTTTATTCTAGGAAGCTCATCCGGACTGTGGTCTAAAGACACGCTACTATTTCTGGTCACGTTGTTTATAGAGATTGTGTGGCAGAGAAACAGAGATGCTGTATGGGATGTGACTTGGACCAAGGGACAAAGGCAGGTCAGTGCAGGCCTGTGAGAGGGGAAGACTTTCCCCAAATCTTTTTTTAAAAAATTTTTTAAATGTTTTATTTATTTTTGATACAGAGAGAGACAGAGCATGAGAGGGGGAGGGGCAGGGAGAGAAGGAGACACAGAACCGGAAGCAGGCTCCAGGCTCTGCGCTAGCCGTCCGCACAGGGCCTGACGTGGGGCTCAAACCCACGAACGTGAGATCTGCCCTGAGCCGAAGTCGGAGGTTTAACCGACTGAGCCACCCAGGCGCACCCCCCCAAATCTTTATGAGCTATAGACCTAGGACTTCCCCTACTCCAGCCACAGGTGGAACAGAACTAGGACATACAGGAAATGGACTTGGGCCAGACTGTGACTTTGCAATGGTGCACAGGGGGCTCAGACTGTTTCCCAAATCCAGAGTTCTGAAAGTAGGGCCTCTGGAAGGCAGATCGGGGGCCTGGTAAAAGAAGTGCTTCTGGAAGAGTAGACAGCAAATATAAGCTCACCCCAGAGGTGGCATCTGTGAAATTGCACATAAGACCATGGTCCACAAGTAGCCCGGATGTGAGCCACAACAAACACTCAGACTTGCTGCTCCCACCTGTGGCCTGGGCTGGAAACGTAGCTTGCCTCCAGATGGCAGGGGACAGGGGAAGGCCCAGCAGAGGCAGCTGAGTGGTTGGAGTCTGAACCCACATCCTTGGCAGGACAGAGGGTGCTTTGAACCTTTCAGTAGCCTCCGTGGCAGATGCAGGGATGTGGTCATCTTTAAGTCCCAGGTGGCCACTCTGGAGAGACTTAGAAACAACACAATTTTGTGAAATTTCCCAAGCTTTCATATATGTGTGTGTATGTGTGTGTTTGCACCTGTGTGGCTATGTGAATGGGTGCACAAGTGTATACATGTGGGTATGGGTGTGTTTGTGCATATGTGTAAAGGTCTGTACACACATGTAGCACATGTGAACATGGTTTGTGTGCGTACAAGCATGCACATGTGTGATTGTGCGCCAGTGTGTGAATGCAGTGCATTTTTGTACCTGTCCATGGACACACGTGTGCATGGGTATACACAGGCATATGCATTTGTGTGTGTGCGTGTGTATGAATGCACGTCTGTGTATATATACGTGCACATGTGTGTGCAGACACATGCAGGCTGTGGAGAGATGAAGAAGGCATGGGGTTGTTACTTTCAGGTGCTGCCTTCTCCCAACCTCTGTGTTGTTGCTGCCTTGCTTGGTAGTGAAGTGTAGAGACTCAAAAGGAGAATCACAGTCACACCTTCTGTGAGCAATCTGTCAGTTCATCTTGATGTTCATCCATCTGCCCAGTCAACATTCCTGAGCATCTGCCGTGTGCTGGGGACTGGGGCCTGTAGGTGACACAGTGTGTGTTCTCAGAACACGGAGCCCAGTGGGACTGGGGGAGAACAGAGGAGCCGTAGTGTGAGGCAAGGGGTGTTTGAGGAAGGAGCGATCCCGTGTGGCTGGTGAGTAAGAGGAGGTAGCATTTGAGCCAAACTTAAGAGGGCAGAAAAGACTGAGCTGTAGAGAAGGGGGTAGGGGCAGGGGTGAAGGGAAGGGAGTCTGTCTGATGGAGAAGAGAGTACATTGCAAAGGGGCTGGAAGTGGGGTTCGGCCAGGTTGAGAAGACCTTGAGATTTGGGATAAACAAGTAGCTTTGACTTCGTTTTGTAGACAATGGGGACAGTTTTTGAGTTGGAGTGATAGTGTTAAGCCCTACTTTTCATCTGGTGCCATCTGAGGGATTTGATGGTGGAAGAGAGAAGATGACCCAGAGAACAGGCTGTAAACTAGGTTGGGGTGATTATTGGGGCTGGGGGCTTCACCATGCTTCCAGCCTCTTTGCGGCTGGTCCTTTGGGTCCAGTGGAATTAGCAGGCACCTTGGATGTGGCCAAAGTGGGTCTTCTTCCTTCTTCCCTCTTTTCCAGAAGTAATTTGGAGCTGGCTAGACTGAGGAGGTTCACAGTACAGGACAGAGAAACATCAGCATTGGCCAGGGTGTCCACCCTGGGACAAGGGGGTCTTTAGCTGGACAGACAGATTCCAGGAGATTCAGGAGGCAGGGACAGTCAGGAGAGCCGGGCACCAGGTCTCAGGCACTCAGGGGCTGCCAGAGCGGGTGGGTGAACGAGACCCTGGGAGAGATGGACCAGTGGTTTCCGTGTGTGCACAGTGGGGGCTTGGGACAGAGGCCGGCACTTGTTCTATATGGGTGTCTCCTGCCTGCATCAGCCTCTGGAAATTGTTTGGGGGTTGCTAGGCCTCCCAGCCCCTCCCAGCCCCAGGACTCCCTGTAGAGAGCTGCGTGTTCAGCCGCCTGGCTCCTCCTCCACGACCGCGCAAGGACATATCTTCCTGTCTCAGGCTGGGCGGGCGGGTGGGACGGGCTCATCGTGCCTCGGTTACCATAACCTGTGACATTTCCTTTCCAGTTGCCGGATTCATTATAAGGATATGTACAGTTTGTTGCGTTGTATTGCGCCACCCGTTGGCTTAGGGAAGAACTGCCCTCGTAGGTTGGCCTACAAGGTTTGCAACTTCAGAGCCTCCATCCAACATACTCTTCCCTGCCCGAAATGCAAACACAGCACACACTCCCTGCCTGGTTTGGGAATGATGACACCTCACCTCTCTTTCCTCCTGTCCTGCCCTGCCCCGCACTCCAACCTCCTGGACGCTTTGGTCCTCCATCTAATCTCCCGACCCCTCCAGCTGGCTGGGGAGAGGCAGCCTTCTAAGGCAGTGCACACGAAGCTTTCTGGCTGGGCCTTGAGGGCAGGGGTCGGCTGCTGGGTGGGAGCCAGGGGCCAGGCCCTGCCTGTGCCAAGGAAACAGCTGTCTTACCCGGCTTGGCCTCCAGGCTCTCAAGTGGGTGCTGATAGTCAGACCATCCCGAGGCCAAGGGCCCCAGAGGAGGGGAGCAGGGGCACCAGCAGACCAGGAGCAGCTGCCCCTCCCAGTCTGAAGAGCCCAACAACCCAGGGGTTTCTGGTCCCTGTGGGAGGAGAGGACAGAGGTTGTGGAGGCCCAAAGGCAGGCCCTCCTGCTTCACCTCTGGATTGATTCACTCAACCAAGGCTGGGAACCCTGGGAGGAGGGCCAGGCCCTGGGGCAGACGTGCCTGCCAGGAAAAAGTGGTCCCTTTTCTTTCCTGGGTGGCCTGAACCCGACCGCGTCTCTGGGACCCCAAGCAGGTCCCATAGGCAGGTATCCCCAGGGTCGATGAGGCAGCAGTCCTGGCGGCCTGTCCACTTTGGAAAGGCATGGTCTTCGGCCCCCAGATACCTCCCTGGATCTGGATCTTTGTCCCATTTGTTGGCCCCAGCCCTGTCGCTGGCATGCTGTCAGGAGGGTACAAGAGTGGGCCCAAGCCACATCCCACCCCAGCTGCCCACCACACCCTGGCCCCCACCCCCGCCCCCACCCCCCTGCAGTCTCCCATTTCCTGCCCAGCCCTGACTCCCAGCAGCAGCCCTGCCTTGGGCGGCCTCGGGCGTCTCTGGGCTTGGAGCAGGACTCACCCTTCAACTTTGTCTCTAGAGCCTCGGGGCTCCTTGCAGAACAGCGTGGCTCTCGCTCTAGTTTTCTGGCTTGTTTTAGATTTTTCTCCACTTTTTCAGCCTCTAGGCTAACTTGGAAGCTAATTGAGCACTAAGGAAAGCTGATGTTTCTGCCGTGGTTCTCAGGCCGGCCTCATCGGTCATATAATTCTGTCTGCCAGCTCTCCCGGCATAGTGAAACAGCTCTTTTCTGATTTGGCATTATCTGTGGTTTCTAAAAGTGTAAAATCAGAAGTTGACAACCCAAAGCCGCCCCGATGCAGCCCTTCCTCATCCCTCCATGTTCATTAGCTCAGACGTCACCCCTGCCCGCTGCCCTGAGTGGGGCTGGAGTGTGGAGGTGAGGCTGGGGGGGGCAAGGAGGGGATCGAGTCAAGCAGAAAAGTCCCTCATTTTACGTATTTTGACTTTGGCATTTAATCTGACGCTGGTTAACTGGATCTGTTTTCTTGTCTGCTTCCTCCCCCCGCCCCCCTCTTGCCGCACCCTTCCTATGGACCCCACTCTGCCTCTGCCTCTCTGGGCCGGGTCTCCAGTGGGCGCATCAGTTACAATGACATGTTTGAGATGCTGAAACACATGTCCCCCCCCCTGGGGCTGGGGAAGAAATGCCCTGCTCGAGTTGCATACAAGGTAGACCCCGACCCTGCACCCTGGAGGCTGGCTGCGCTGGGGGCTGGTCTCCTGTCTCCTCTCGGGCTTGTCCGTCTGTCTGCCGCTCTGCTGTCTCACTGTTTCTTCCTTTTCGCTGCTCCAACCATCTCCTCTTCCTTCCCAGACAGAGGGACACAGACACCATAATGGTACACCTGGCCTTTGTCCCTACAGGTCTGCCCCCTCTGAGAGCCCCCAAAAGGCTCTGGAAGATGGAGCCAGAGCCCTCCACCTGCCTCTTTCCCTTTCCTTCTCTCTCCTGGAAATTAGGGGATAGACCAGCCTTTTGACAGAAGCTGTTTTTGCTCTGGGCTCAGGACCACACTCAGCTCCCCTGTCCTATAAGCGCCTGATGAGGGTGGAGTTATCCAGCCCTCAGGGTCTGACCCGGGGGTAATAGGGGCCTGAAGGGCCTCTGGTATACCTGAGGCTTCAGAGGGCGGCTGCAGGGTAAGGACAGTCTCAGGGGCCCAGGTAGTCCCATGCCCCCTCTCCCAGGAGGCTGAGTTGCAAAGAGGGGGTAAATTGAGGGACACTTCCAGGTCTCCCTTCTGGGGGGCAAGCAGGTCACATGGCCCAGCCCCAAGCTTGCGCCCACCTGCCCAGGTGCCCTCAGTCACCCCCCGCTTGGTGGGTAAGCACCTTCCATCCCTCCAGCACCCCCACCCCTGCTCCGCACTGAGAGCCCTCCTGCCATCTCCAGTGCTCCCAGAAAACAGAGCCGGCCCAGGTCCTACGGCTCAACCAGCATGTGTCTGGAGCCTCCCTGTCACTGCCTTCTCTTTGAGCTCGCTTCCCACTAGAGCTTTCATCTCTCTGGTTCTGTCCCCGTTGTCTGTCTCTGTGCTCTAAATCTGAGCATGCATCTGTCAGTTGGCTCAGCACAGCCTTCGGAAGCTAAGCGGCTTCTTCAAGCCACAGACAGATGCCTCTGATGTCTTCCTCGACCCTCCCCTGTGGCATGCATGTTATGCTTGCCTGGAGGCCTGCATGCAAGGCTGTAGCTTTGTGGCCAAGAAGGAGAGTTCTGTCCACACTGAAATCTGGGGCCAGGTTGAGCATGCGGGGCCTTAATGGGCTGGCCTTTAGGGCCCCTCCACAGCTGTTCTGGCCAGCTCCAAGGTTCTGGTCATGAATAGACCAAGGGAGGCCTGAGGTGGGTAGAAATGGATGGGCTTGGGGAGCTGGTGAGGGTCCAGGAGATGCACAGAGTGGTGTGACCATGAAGGTCTAGGCCCAGTGTGGAGATGCCTGTCTGTTTGCCTTGGCCTTGCCCTTCTAGGGCCTAGGCAGCCAGAGGAGAGCCTCTGGTGAAGGTGCCCTGGACAGAGCTCTCTTCTCTTGGAAATCGCCTACTTGCTCCTTCTTCATGCTGGAACCTGACTTCTTGACTCCCCTGGAAAGGAGTCCCTCTGCCTCTTCTACTGCCATCGGTGCTGGTCTGCAGGGACTCTGTGCTCTGGAAAGCCGATTTTCCTGGTGTGCATCACACAGGTGATGTGTGAGGTCCTGGGACCACGATTGGATGTGCCAGGTGGGGCTTTGCCAGCATTCAGCGGGGGAAGAGTCTGGGCTTTTGTCTCTAGCCACCCACTGTCCCCCAGGCTGAAGATTGGATTTGGAGCCAAGACACTGGGGGCAGGGCTGGGGGCCCAACCCAGAGGGGAAGAGAGGCTGCCGTGTCACAGGATACGGGCCTGGCAGAGGGCAGGCAGACCCCAGAGAGGGGCCCGTTAATTCTGTCATGTAGAGGACAAGAGGCTGCTAGGAGAAGACAGGTGGGTCACAGTGTCCCTAGGGCTCCGCCTGGCCAGCTAGGTGACCTCCCATGCTGAGGACATTCCAGACACACGAGGGATACTTTTGCTCCGGAGATCACATAAGGTCTCAGAGCCTCAGGCTCTGGGCAGCTGCTGGCTATATCCGGAGGTCTGTGGTATAGACACATGTCTGTCTCTAGCTGTTCTGTCCTTGAGAAATGAGGAGAGGAAAGGGGAAAACAGGGAACAAAGAAGCAGGGCCCTGCCCCCAGTCTGGTTTGGAGGATTTTTATTCCTATGCTATGGCCCTGAGGCACTCCCGGCCCGCCTTCACACTGGCTCTGTGCAGTCCCATCTGTTCTGGGTCCTTCTGACTGGACGGTGCTGGCTGCTTTGGGAGAGTGGCATCAAACATCTCTTCCAGGTCCCCTGGCTGGGTGGTGAGAGACAGAAGTCTTCCCGGGGTGGAGGGACGCTTCACTGGGAGCTGGAGCTCAGAGCTGTGCTCCTGGCCATCCCACCCCTTGTCCAGTATGCCCTAGGCTGTGGGTGGACGAGATGACGTTGGGCAAAGCTATTAGGGTAGGCGTTTCTCCTCCCATCTGTGGGCTCTCCCAGGGTGCCCCCAGCTCAGTTCTGCAGCCCAGACTCCTCCCTCTTCATCCTAGGCCATATCCCTTTATTCTAGCCTTGGTAGGGGTCCTTCTGGCTACGCATGTACCTGCTCTTCCAGAGGGATCCAGGCTTCTGGCTTGGCCTCATGCTACAGTCTTTACCCAGACTTCTACTGTTCTGCAGCTAGGAGAATCCTCAGCCCAGATGAGGGTGGGGGTCCAAGGGTGAGTGTGAATGCTGGCAAAACTCGCAGCCACCCAACCTTGCTTGGCCATGGCCACCTGCAGAAGCTATTTCCAGGAGGCCAAGCCCAGCCTCTAGGGCTTCGAGCACCTTGTAGTCCTGTGGCGGAGGGACCCTGGTAGGCCTGGCCCTGACCCGCTCCCCTTGTCCCTAGCGCCTGGTTCGCATGAACATGCCCATCTCCAATGAGGACATGACTGTCCACTTCACGTCCACGCTGATGGCCCTCATTCGGACTGCACTGGAGATCAAGCTGGCTCCAGGTGAGCAAGGCAGCATCTGGGGAGGGCACCAAGCCAGGGCCGGGCAAAGCACTTCAGAGCCACCCCCAGGGGGGTGTGCAGGGAGTGGGGTGAGGGGGCTTGTCTGGAGGGGACTGAGGACAGCTGCCCGTGGCACCTCGGTTGGGCACTGACACTATCCCCTGATAACCATCCTGCATGTGAGCATTTTAACGATCCCGTTTTCCTGAGGGATCTGAGCTGCAGTGAGATTAAATGACTTGTCAGGATTACCTAGAGCTAGAGTGTGTTGGAGCCAGAACATAACCTGGCCCAGGTTCACGTGAACCAGCACACTTCCAGGGTGAGGAGTCTGCCCACTCAGCGCAGCGAGCCCAGGTCCTGTCAGGTCCTCTCCTGAGCTAACTGACAGGCCCACACAGCCCGTGCCAAATCTAGGGGAGAACAGACTCTAGTGTGTCCTCTCCACCTTCCCCTTCGTGTGATGACTGCTTTATCTTCACAGAGAAAATCAGAGCCACCAGAGGGGATCTGCACCATGCCTACCCCCACACTCCCCTCCTGGCTGCACTCATGCCCTTGAGCACAGCCACGGGCATGGACGAGTCAGGGCCAGTCCCCACCTTCTCATCGTCTCCCCAGAGATGTCAAGCCAGAAATTCTGTACCCTGCTTCTTGTCTCGTCCACCTTTTCTATATATGACATTATCTGTATCAACATATATGCACACTGTTATCACTCCCGTCTTTAAAGGTTTTCTTCTCCCTTCATTGGCTTCCCTATTTTTATTCTTTCCTTTAGGACAACCAGCTCCTTGAGAGACTAGTCTGATTGCCTCTCTGATTTCTCTTTTTCAGGTTGCATTTGGGCTTTCACTGCAGTAGTGAACTGCATTTGTAAAGCTCTCCAGGGACCTCCACGTGTCCAGCCTTTATCTTACTTACTTATCAGCAGCCTTTTCTCCATTGTCACTTCCTTCTTTTTGAACCCCTTTGATGTTTCTAGTTCTGTTTTCTCTTGTCTTCCACCCTCTGAATGTCACTGTGCACCTTAGATTGTTCTCCTTGCCACCTTTATCCTTCCATCTACTCTTACGGCTCTAAATATTATGAATTCCAACATTTGGGCTTAGTCCCAGCGCCAGACATGTACTGTCCTGTGAGGAGTTACATGAAGGAAGTTGTTTACCGTCTCCTCTTGGAGGCCCAATAAGCACTCCAAAGTTCACGTCCTAAACTTGAGCACCACATATTCCCCCTGCTCTTTCCCATATCCATCAGTGGGAACTCTGTTCTTCCAGTTAGTCACTCAACCCAAAACCTTTATAGTGATTCTTCCCTCCTCTTTTTTCCCGCCTTACTCCAGTTCTGACCCACATCTGATCTCTTGTCATATCTTCAGACTCTACCTTCAGAATACACCAGAACATGCTCACTTCTTTGCCCTCTTTCGCTGCCAGCTCCTGGTCCAAGCCACGCTCTCTTGGGTCTTGACTAGATTGGTTTAGTAGCTTCTCACTGGTTTGCTTCTGCCCTTGTCTGCCTTCAGCATAACACTCAGTAACTTCAACAACTTAAATGAAATGGAAAAATCCATTGACACAAACTATCAAGCTCACTCAAGAATAGATTACTTGAGTGGGTTAAAAAAAGCAAGCGAGAATCTGAGTAGCACTATATTTATTAAAGAAATTAAATTATACTTAAAAGCCTTCCAGCTAAGAAAATCCCAGGCCCGTTAGGTCCATAAGTGAAGTCTACCAAACATTTAAGGAGGATATAATACCAATTCTTCTCTATAAAATCTTGCAGAAAATATAAAAAGAGAGGATATTTCTCAACTTACTGTATGATGCTAGCATGACTCTGATACTAAGACTAGACAAAGACATTATAAGAAAAAAAAATTTCAGACCAATATCCCTCATGACTGCAGGTACAAAAATATTCATCACAATTTAAACAAATTGAATTTGGCTATATATATAATATATCATATGTATATTGTTTATATATGTGTGTGTGTGTGTGTGCGATGACACAAGTAAATTTATCCCAGGAATTGAGTTCAAGTTTAAAAATCCAATCAATGTAATTTAATATGTCAAAGAAGTAAAACTACATGATCATTTCAATAGATACAGAAAAAGCATTTCATAAAATTACATATCTATTCATGATTGTTAACATTCTGCACAGACTAGAAATTAAAGGAAACTCCCTTGATCTGAGCAAGGATATTTGTGAAGAACCTTCAGGGATTGTCACACTTAACAAGGACTGACTCTCTTCCCCCTAAGATCAAGAACAAAGAAAGGATGTCTTCTGTCACCATTCTTGTACAACATCATAGTTTAGGTTCTTGCCGTTGTAATAAGAAAAAGAAATAGAAGGCGTACCGATTGGAAAGGAAGAAATAAAACTGCCACTATTCATAACTTATGTGATCATCATTGGAGAAAAGCTGAAAGATTCTAATAAAAAGTTAATAAAACAGAGGCATCTGCAAGCCAAGGAATGTCAAGGCTGGGAACCACCAACATCTAGAAACAGGCAAGGAAGGATTCCTCATCAGAGCATTTGGAGGGGGCACAGTCATGGGAATACCTTGCTTTTGAACTTTTGGCCTCCAGAACTAAAATAATAAATTCCTACTGTTTCAAGCCATTAAAAAAAGTTACTAAAATGAATACACAAGTATAGCAAGGTCACAGGACACAAGATCAGTATGTAAAAAGCAAATGTATTTCTATGTATTACCAATTAGGAATTGAAATGGAAAAATCTCCATTAAATTTGCACCAAAACATGAGATACTTCTCTGTGCCATATAACTCTGAAAAGTATATATGTGAGATTTATATGTTGCATATTTCAGAACATTGACTGAAAGAATCAAAGAAGACCAAAATCAAGCAAGCACTGCATCATCTTCATGCATTGGAAGACTCCATATTTTCATGATGTCAGTTCTTCACATATTGATCAATAGAGTAAATGTTAACCCAGTCAAAATCCCTATAGCCTTTTTAGGTAGAAATGTACAAAGTGACTCTGAAATGTGTATAGAAAAGCAAAAGAACTTGAGAAACAATTTTGAAAGAATAACGAAGTTGGAAAATGCACTCTACCTGAATCAAAGACTTTCTATAAAGCATGTTAAACTGTGCGGTGTTAGTGACAGGACAGAGACATAAGTCAGTGGAACAATAGAGACTCACACTTACATTTCAATGTTTTTATTTTTTTGATAAATTGTAAAGGCAGTTAATGAAGAAAAGATAATTATTTCAACAAATGGCACTGGAAAAATTTAGACAGATGTATGCTAAAAAAAAGGAAAAAATCGTGACATTTAGTGTCTTAGTCTTCTTGGATTGCCCTAACAAAATACTATAGCTCAGTGGCTTAAACTCAGAAATTTATGTCTCACAGCCTGGAGGCTGAAAGTCCAAATCAAGGTGTCGGAAGGTAGGTTTCCTTGTGGGGCTTGGTCACCTTCTCACTTTGTGCTCATGTGGTCTTCCCTTGAGTGCGTACAGAGAGTGAGTGAATTTTCTGGTGTCTCTTCTTACGAGGACACTGACTGTGAGTCAGCCCCCCCACCTTATGACTTCATTTCACCTTAATTACCTCCTTCTAGGCCTTATCTCCGAATACAGTCTCAATGAGGACATACAGACAAAGAAAACATACACCTACACAGAAACATATAAGCAAATGCTTACAGCTTTATTTCATAACCACCTCAAGATGTCAGCAGCTCAAAAGTCCACAATTGGTGAATGGATAAACAAACTGTGGACTATCTGTACGATGAGATAGTACTCAGCCTTCAAAGCAAACAGCCCACTGACACATTCAGCACCATGGATGAATCTCAGATGCATCATGCTGAGCTGAAAAAGTCGTACTCAAAAGCCAATACACTGTGTGATGTCATTTGTCTGACATTCTGAAGAAGGAAAAAACCTGAGAAAACACATCAGTGACGGGCTGGGATGGGTGGGAGGAGGCTAAGGGGTCAGCTCCAAAGGGAACAGGCAGAGTGACTGGCAGTGGTGCGGTGTACCGTGTCTCTATTGTGGTGGACACATGGCTTTAGGCCTCTACCAAAATTCATAGAATGGGATAACTAAAAAGGATGAATTTCATTGTATTACATTATACCGTAGTAAACCTGAGTGTTAAAAAACAAAAAGATAAATCCCTCTGCTCAGCACCCTCTGCGGCTTCCATCTCAGCGTCTGCACCCTGCCCTTCCTGTCCCTTCCCTCCCCCATGAGCCTTGCTGTCCTGACTCACTATGTAGCACACTAAGGGCTTTGCACTCCCTCATCCCTTCCTGCCTACAGGGTCTTACACATACTCCACCTTCTCATGAGACCTTTCCTGACTAGTATATCCAAAATCCCTCCCTCCTTGGTTTTTTCTGCACCCAACATACTGGATTTTAACTTACTGCCACTTCATTGTTGATTAATGCCACATCAAGCGAAAGGACAGCTCCTTGGTTTTTGTTCCATCACCTAGACCAGTACCTGGAATGTGGGTTGTTCCCTGAGTAGTTCTGAATGGGTGGACTGCCACCGAATTCCATGTCCGCTCCCAGGGCCCGCACACACCTGCACCTCTGTCTCTAGGCAGGTTTCCAGCAGGAGGAGCTCTGACAGCTGCCATGGCGGTGTTTCTTGCCGCTCGGCCTTTCTCCTAGCACTGTGCTTGCCCCATTTCACCCCTACACCACACCTCTCCCTGCCTGCCCCAGCTTGGCCTGCACCCCTGAGGGGGCCATGGGGCAGCTCCTTACATCTTTATTCCCCTCTGCACCCTTGCCCCATCCTAGCTGGCACGAAGCAGCATCAGTGTGACGCCGAGTTAAGGAAGGAGATTTCCTCCGTGTGGGCCAATCTGCCCCAGAAGACCCTGGATTTACTGGTGCCACCTCATAAACGTAAGTGAGGGCAGGGAATTCCCCCTCCTCACCCCCTTTTCGGGTCCAACCCAGAGGCGGAGCTGGGAGGTCTGGGCCAGGGCAGCCTTGTAGATAGTCTAGACTTAGTTTCCACTTGCAGGGAAAATGGTCTTATAAGCCAGTGCACAGGGCTGTGGAGGGGGGACCTCGGATTTATTCTCTGACCACAGTCACCCACACTCCTGGTGGGGGATATACTTCAGAAAATCCAGAGAAAAGCAGGGAGAATCCCGCAGTCAGAGATGCCAAAAAGGATGAGGTGCTTGAAGATTAAACTCCACATCCACTCTTTTGGGGGGAGATTGAAGGTCCTGTGGGGACAGTCTGTGCAGCTCCAGGGGGTATGTGCTCAGTGTCATGAGGCGCCACATCGGGACCGTGCAACTTTGACCAAGCCCTGTGCCTCTGCCTGAGTGTGTCCAGGAGTCCTCGTGGTGCGGCTGTTTTTTCAGCACCACCTCCCCCCCCCCCCCAGCATTCCTCCTTTAGATTCCACCCTCTGTTTTCTCTCCCTCCAGCTGACGAGATGACAGTGGGCAAAGTCTATGCAGCTCTGATGATATTCGACTTCTACAAACAGAACAAGACCACCAGAGACCAGATTCACCAGGCCACTGGAGGCCTATCCCAGGTACCTGCTTCCAAGATTTCCAAGAAGTAAATCTGAGGGGCTGGCCCCTCAGTTGTTTGACAGCTGAGGGAACCCACCCCCTTCTTGGAGACTGCACAGTGGGAAAAGGAAGATGAGAGGTTTTCACAGCAGCCTTGGCTCTCTGGCCCCAAAGTCAGAAGTCCCATACAGCCTGTGTACTTCCCAATGGCTGGTCTCTGGGTGGTACTGGGGACCCCCTGACTTGGAGAGCTGGTGTTCAGGAACAGATGACAAGGGGCTGAGAACAGATTCCCCCAGAGATACCACTTTTTTTGAGTGGTAAAAGAAAGAAGTTTGAAGAATACTTGAGGGAGGAGGCTTGGGGAGGTAACTCCACACAGGCAGGGACCAGAGAGATTTAAACTGGTGGGTCATGACTTCTTCCACTCATTACCCTGACTGGGCTGGTTTGGGGGCCCATCTTCCCAATGTCATCCTTCAAAGATAACAACTTTCCCGCACAGCCAAAATATCAGTGACCCCATGTAGGCTGTGTGTCTAGAAAGTGTCCATCTGGTGTCCGGAGCTTACAGGGACATTCACCCACCTTGGGATGGGAAGCATCTGTGCCCACGGCACCACGCTCTGCTCCCCTGTCTGTTGGAGACACACCCTCCCACCCCACAGCCCTGAAATCTCAGAATTCTGCTTAATCTGGGGATCCTGCAGCCTATGTCAGTCCACTTTGATGGTGAGGTGAGATCTTTTTACCAATTGTAATTGGATGTAGTCTCCAGATTTTGTCGGTAGGGAAGCTCAGGCTGCAAAAAGTGAAATTACTTTCCTGAAGCCACTCACAGGCCAGGGTGGGAGTAAGCCTGCCTCCTGTGCAGGGCTGGGGCTCGGGCAGAAGGAGCCACAGCACCATGCTGTGGGGTCAGGACAGCTTTCTGAGGACCTGCCTCTGCCTAGAGCTCTTCTTCTTCTTTGCGTCCCTTGTACAGATGGGCCCCGTGTCCCTGTTCCACCCTCTGAAGGCCACCCTGGAGCAGACGCAGCCAGCCGTGCTCCGAGGAGCCCGGGGGTTCCTTCGGCAGAAGAGCTCTGCATCCCTCAGCAATGGCGGGGCAGTGTGAGTACCAGGCCAGCGTGTGTGGTGCAGCAGGGAGGGTCCTCCGCCTCCCAGCGGGGCTCCCTGTAGGCGGTGCTCTGGGTCAGGGAGCCCTCATCCCATTACCCCTTTCGGGGATTGGCTCCTCTGTCCACCCTGCACCCGCCTCCCACCGAGTGGCTCACCGTGGGTGCTGCCTGAGGCCTGATTCCGCTCTGCTGCTGGAGCTGCTTCTGTGCTGGCCTCCGGAGCTCATGCCTGAAGGGTCAGGTGGGCGCCTCTGACGGTGTTGAGGCCCGAGGGTTCAGACAGCCGATGCTTCCCGCTGTCACCTCCCACTGTGGTGCCCATTTGTCGGCTTCATCCCTGGCCTTTGGTGCCTGCTGAGCATTGAGAAATATTTTGTTTCCTCCTCAGTCCTTACCCAAGTCTATATTGGCCTGTTTGTGTTCTCAACTCCTGAACTCGTCTGAGATGTTTTTCCTTTCATATCTCCACTCGGGGAGTGATTTCTGAAACAACTGTATTTCATAGGCAAATTGTTAATGTTCTTCTAACCTATCCCCTCACTCCTGCTGGAGTAATTCTTGGTAGTGAACCAAGTGTTGTCCAATGAGTCACCTTTCTTGCACTGTGGATCACCGAGGGTGCCTGGCAGCCAGGTTGGGCTCTGCTGGCAGGCAGGCTCCTCTCAGCCATCCCCTCAGGGCCAGCAGGGTCCCCATGTCTGCTAACATCCCGTTGGCCAAAGCAAACCAGTGGCCGAGCCCGCAGTGGGACAGGAGTTCTGTGTCACCCAGCAGGGGGCGAGGTGCGGGGCCTCTAGCAGCCTGGGCATGGCCTGCATGGTGAGAGCTCCCCATATCTTCCTCCCCTGGACATGTTTTGGACCTTCTTTTCTGAAGCCTGGTTGTGGGTCACAGAGTGCTAATCGGGTAGGTTTTGCTGCGGGATAAACTGCCATAACTTAGTGGTGTGTTACTTCTCACATTTAGGGGCCAGCTTGGCACCTTGTGGGTCCTGGGACTGGGCCAGCTCTCCTGGGGCTGGTGGACCCATAAGATGTCTTTTTGGAGTGTTCTCAGGCAGGTTTCAGTTCAGGAGAAATGAATGTTACTTACTTCCATGGCTATAGTTTTGATAGAATCCGTCAGCACTCCCTTTTATTGCAAGCGAGCCAGGACCCCATCAGCCTGGGCCAGGCAGAGTCGGGGCATTTTCTGTGCCATCTGATGCTGGTACGGGTGCAGCTGGCTTCAGCGTGGACTGACCTTAGGGGTCCCAAGGCCTGGAGGCCCAGCTGCCATTCTCCTGCCTGGGCCTCCTGTCAGGGGCAGCTGACCCCAAGGCGGCAGCAGCTCCAGATAGCACACCACAGGGCGGATGCTCGCAACTCTGGCCATTAGTGTGGCGAGGCTGGCAGACTGCACCTCTCAGCTCAGAGTGCGATCGATGCCATGCAGCCCGTGTGAGTGCGAATGTTGACACCGCATCACCGGACATGGGGACAGGCAATAATCCAGGCCATTGCCGGTCAGTTTCGATGCCACCTGGGAGATGTACACCGACAGGGTAAGGTGGGGGGTACGTGTGCTGGGGAAGGCCTCCTCCAAAATATGACACTATGTCTGAAGGGCCTTCACGGCTGGAGGTTGGGGATGGAGGGAGGTGGCAGTGAATTTGGAGGTGAGCAACAGCAGGAGCCCTCAGGAGGGAGCTGAGGGCCAGTGTAGCTGGGGTGTCTTTACTGCCATACATCATGTACACATGTGGCCTTGTCCTTGCCAAGAACCATCCCTGCTCCCACTACACACGTGAGGCCCTGTCTAGGGCAGAGGAGTCTGCTGCTTGCCCACAGGCCAGGAAGTGGTGGGCCCAGACCTCCCTCTCTGCCTGTCTGCTCTAAGCCCCAGGCCTGAGACCACATTCCTTGCTGTGCAGCCACAGCATGCTTCATGCTTCTGTGATTCCTCTAGCCCAGAGCAGAAAGGGCCAGTGTTCGCTCCTGAAAGGTCAGAAACAGGTCCTTGGTGGGCATCCAGTGGCCCATAGACTTCTTAGCCAACAGGACAGCCCTCTCTTCACAGACAAACCCAAGAAAGTGGCATCAAGGAGTCTGTTTCCTGGGGCACTCAGAGGACCCAGGAGGTACCCTATGAGGCAAGGACACCCCTGGAGCGTGGCCACTCTACAGAGATCCCGGTGGTGCAGCCAGGAAAACCGGTGAGGGCTCCCAGGGCTGGGTAGTCAGGCTGGGAATGGGGGGTGAGACAGGGATGGTGGGAGATGTCAGGAATGGAGTGGGGGGAGCTCAGGACGGGGGAGAAGGTGAGAGTGGCTGGGGAGGTGGGTGTGACTGCGGGCTGCTGTGTGCCCAGGCTGTGGATGTCCAGATGCAGAGCATGGCCCTGAGAGGTCCTGATGGGGAGCCCCAACCTGGGCTGGAGAGTCAGGGACGAGCGGCCTCCATGCCCCGCCTGGCTGCAGAGACTCAGGTGGGTGGCCTTGGAGGGTTAGGGTCGTGGGAGGGTTGGGGAGTGGGGGACAAGGAGACCTGGCATAGGGAGGGCTTGTGTCCCCTGTGAAGCTTCCCCACCTGCACTGCAGCGTGGACACTGTCAGCCCTGTTGGGTGCCGTCATGGTCTCAAGATGTTCAGCCAGAGTCCACCGAGCCCTGCCAAGAGTCCCTACCGGCCCCCTGTGCTCAGCCTCCTGTCATGGCACTGGGGCCTCCGTCCTCCAGCCCTGTGTCCGTCACCTAGCCTTTAGCTCTCTCTATGACATAACCTCTCCCACCCAACCCACACCCTCCCCCTAAAACGCACACAGCGCCTCACACTCTTGTCCTCCCTGTTCCCACCTGAGGCTCTGAGCACGACCTGCCCTGCTCTTTTCTCTAGACCCTGGAGGTGGCCTCGCCTCCCTCCCCTGTTTGTCCCGGGATCCTTTGACTACGGAGCCAGAAGCTCCAGGGCTGGGGGCCCTTTCACAAGGCCTCAGAGAGGGGTCTGCAGACCCGAGGCTGTGTCAGGGAGCCCCGCTTTCACTTGCTGGGAGGGTGAGAGCCTCTAGAGGGGCATGGCCTGCAGCCTGGGACCTTTGGTGTTTCCCTGGGGCTGACTCTATCCCTGCCTCCGTTTGCAGTTCCTGATTATGCACACTTAAATTTATCTTCATTCTTGAAACTTGTCTTTGCCTCCCACTGGTGGTGGCTTGTGCCCTCTTCCCCTTCCTGATCCTGGCCAGCTGGGCATCTAGCTTGAGGATACCCAGCAGGGGCTGTGGATCAGCTCTAGTTGGAGGGCCCATTTCCGCAGGTCCTGATTTCAGCCCAGGGCAGCAGCTTCATGGCCCTGGGCCAGCTGAGACCTCACACTCCATCACTCCTCAGGGTTCTTCCAGCCGGGCCTTTTCCTGGAATCTTCCCTGTCCCCCAGGGATGCTGAGGCCAACAGGCTGCCTGGGCCCTGCCTGACAGACATGAAGTGCACCTTGTGCAGTGTGCTCTGGGAGAAAGGGTGGGCTTTGGTGGGGAATAACTTTCCCGGGAGAGGGAGTGTCATGGCTGCTGCCAACCACCCTGGAGCCTGCCTCAGGCCCCTCTCACAGGCTGTGTGCCAACTCACATCCCACCCTACCGCAGCCGGCCCCCGACGCCAGCCCCATGAAGCGCTCCATCTCCACACTGGCACCCCAGAGGCCCCATGTGGCTCATCTCTGCAACGCTGCCCTGGACCGGGCCCCAGCCAGCCAGGCTGTGCCCCACCACCACCACCGCTGCCACCGCCGCAGGGACAGGAAGCAGAAGTCCCTGGAGAAGGGGCCCAGCCTGTCTGCAGACACAGATGGCGGTGCGTGAGAGGGGTCCCCCGAGTGGCCAGGGCCCGAGACAGGGGTCTGAGACCGTGTTCCTTTCTTTGCCTCATGTACAAGCTACCCAGAATAGGGGGTGGGGAGTCCCAGGTCTGGGGACCAGGCAGGACCACCCACCCACCTCAGCCCTTCCCCTGGGGATCAAGTCTGGGGTGGGGTGGTCTGTCCCCCCACATGGCTCGCTGTGCTGATTTCTCCTCTTCCTGGCCAGCACCCAGCAGCACTGCGGGGCCGGGGCCACCCCCAGGAGAGGGGCCCGCAGGCTGCCGGCGGGAGCGTAGGCAAGAACGTGGCCGGTCCCAAGAGCGGAGGCAGCCCTCCTCCTCCTCCTCAGAGAAGCAGCGCTTCTACTCCTGTGACCGCTTTGGGGGCCGTGAGCCCCCACAGCCCAAACCCTCTCTCAGCAGCCACCCCACATCACCGACAGCTGGGCAGGAGCAAGGACCCCCGAGACAGGTAAGATAAGACCTTCCCTCACTGCCCCTCCTCACAACCCTCCCGGGCCTCTGCTCTGAATCTCCCTTCGCATCCTGGTTCCCAGGCCCAAGTGTGCACTGCCCCCTTCCTCACCGCCTTCCTCCCCAACCAGGCCATTCCCCTCCCTTCCCCCACAACTTCCCTGTGCTGGCCTTTGGTCTCTACTCTCCCTGCACTGGGCCTGTCCCTTTGTCACCCACTATTCCCTGACCACCACCCCAGGACTAACCGACACCATCTATCTGCCTTCCCCCCCACTACATGCCCTACCTGTCCCCCTCCCCCTCCCAGGGCACCTGCCTCTCTCTGTGCCCCTCACCCCTACCTCCATGGTTCTCACTTGCACTGGCCTCTGTCCATTCGATATTATTTGCTTTATTCTGTTTTCTTGTAGGGTGGTGGTTCAGTGAATGGGAGTCCCTTGTTGTCAACATCCGGTGCTAGCACCCCTGGCCGCGGTGGGCGGAGGCAGCTCCCCCAGACTCCGCTGACCCCCCGTCCCAGTGTCACCTACAAGACGGCCAACTCTTCCCCTGTCCACTTTGCTGGGGCTCAGACCAGCCTCCCCACCTTCTCCCCTGGCCGGCTTAGCCGTGGCCTTTCTGAACACAATGCTCTGCTCCAGAAAGACCCCCTCAGCCAGCCCTTGGCTGCCAGCTCTCGGATCGGCTCTGACCCTTACCTGGGGCAGCGTCTGGACAGTGAGGACACTGCCCGCACCCAGCCTGAGGACACGCTTACCTTTGAAGAGGCTGTGGCCACCAACTCGGGCCGCTCCTCCCGGACTTCCTATGTGTCCTCTCTGACCTCCCAGTCCCACCCCCTCCGCCGTGTGCCCAATGGCTACCACTGCACTCTGGGACTCAGCTCGGGCGGCCGGGTTCGGCACAGCTACCACCACCCCGACCAAGACCACTGGTGCTAGCTAGCTGCACCGCCTCCTCCACGCACCTGCTCAGCGGGCGCGTTCCAGTTGATGAGTTTTATCATCCACGCTGGGCTCCCAGGGACGCTCAGGGGCACCGATGCAGGGGCAGCAGCCCCTGGGAGGAGGGGCCTCGCCTTTGGGGCCAGCTGGGGGGAGGCCCCGCTGCTCCCCCCATCCTCTTTCACGCTGGACCAATTCCTAAAGCCCTTTTGGAGAGGGACGGGGCTCTCTCTATCCCCTTGTATGCTGCCTGCCTGGGTCTCATACCACAGACCCTACACGGGAAGTGGCTGCATGTGCTGAGTAGGACCCTGACAGTCTGAATCCTGTGTGATGAATCCCAGCATCTGGGGTGTGTGCCTAGAGCCGTTTTTAGGAGGTCAGAATTGTATGGAGACCATCCTTTATTCAAGTGTATGGTACAGAGGAGCCCAGCATGTTTAAAAGCCTGGCAAGACAAGACAGCTGACGGAAAACAGCAGCAGCCTTGGGAGCCGGCCTTTGGCTCCATGCAAGTCCTGTCTGTGCCCCCACACACACGCGTGTGGCGTTGCTCTTTGTACCTGGAACAGCAAATGGACACTAGAAATACACTCACACACTCTCTGTCCTCTCCCAGATGCTGTCAACCTTGACAGGGACCAAATCTGGAAACCATTCTTGCTGTTGGTTTTGGTTTTTAATCACGACACCCTTTCCTCTTTTGTCAATTCCATATACTTGACCTAGAAAAAAGAGAAAACCAGAAAAATGGGGAAGGAAATAGTAATATAACTTAAAGAAAAAAATTCAACCTGTAGGAAGCTCTCAGCTCTTCAGTGTGTGTGTGTGTGTGTGTGTGTGTGTGTGTGTGTGTGTGTGTGTGGCTTGTGCGAGGCAATGCTCTTGTGTACAGCCCCGGTGGTCCCCCAGCGACCCCTGGCTCCTGCTGCTCTCGACCAAGTGCCTGACCTCCGAGCCCTCTCGTGCCAGGCTCCTGGGGGCGGTGACGTGAGGCCTGTGCGAAGTGTGGGAGGGGTTTGTGGAAACTGTTCCAAATACCAACCAAGTAGAAAGCTGCTGTCAGTGGAGAACACTCATATAACACCAGGAGGAGGTTGTAGGTGGAAATAAGGTGACGATCTCCCCATTTTCCTTCCACCAGTGGAAGAGTTTCCTGGGAAGCCACAGAGCAGGTTAGAGCGTGTCCTTGTGTGTGGGGTTTTCAGTCTGTTCTACATCTGAATCTCAGGGATGGGATGCCTGCCAAAAGGGGTATGATGTCTGGTGTCATGAAAGTTTCTTTTCAGATAAGGCCAGAGAGAGGGAGAGGTGGGGGTGGTGGAGATGGAACCGTCAGGGCAGGAGCGAGACCCTGTGTCTGAGCAGATGCAGGCACTTGGCATGTCCTGACTGAAATGAGGCCCAAACTCGGAGGAAGTGATTGGTGAAGGAGAACCTTGGGCACTGTGGCTCAGGTGGGAGTTCCTGAAGCCCAGCACTGTGTGTGGCACAAGGCATGGGAACACAGGAACCAAAAGAGAAATCCAACCTCATGGCTGCTCTCAAAAGGGAAAGACCACAGTTCGGATGCTGTGCATAAAACACTGGGAGATCTTTTGTTTTATGAAGAAAGGGGACATTTAGATGATTAGATTCCGGTGCATCCTCCCTGTTTGGAAATGTCAGATGATCTCTTTGCTGGATCATTCGAGTGTTCCCATTGGCTTTTACCCCACGACTCACCTTCAAGAAACTTGGCCTGTGATGTGTGTGCCCGTGTCTGTGTGTGGAGATGTGTCCCAGTGAGTGGATGTCGTAAACCCATAGGGCTATGCAACAAAAGACACACATTTAATAGAAATAAATCACATAAGACCGCCACCTGTTCTAGGGTTTCAGCATGATTGTGACCAAACCATTTTATAGAATTTCCTTACTGGAAGGCACAACACTCTGAAACTTTAAAATTACCGAGTATTTTACTGCAATAGGAAATAATTAACTGGAATGGAATCTCAGACTGTGCATGAGATCGCTGTGCTCCTGCTGCAAAGCAGAAGGACGTGTATTTTGATACTGATGTTTCATCTCTGGCCCATGTTATTTTGAATGTATCCATTCTGTGCAGAACCACAGCTACTTCCCTGGCCATGTTGGGTGGAGAATCACTGTTCTGGCCCCACACAGCCTCACCACTTTGTCTGGATTCTTCTAGACACTGGAATTGGTGAAAACTACAGGGAGTGGGGGAGGAGATACTGTGTCTTGTTTCCCTGACTTTGGGTTTTGTTTCCGTATCGTCTCTTTTCGGCTATCCTATGTTTCCACTGAGATCTCATAGTGAGTTGCCAAATTTGAAATGCATTAACCAGTTGTCTGCATCTGGACCAGTCAAGCAGTGGCTGTAGTTTGAATAAGTTATGTGTGCATGTAAAATATATACATATATACATATATACAAGTATGTGCATGAAAATGTATATCTTCGTACTTTTTGATACAATGTATTCATTTGTTAATTTTTAATTATATTTGATATAAATCAAAGGTTTGTTGCAAAACTTTATATTTAAGAACAGTGTTAAAAAATACCCAAAAAGAAGTCCCAACCATGCAACACAACTGGGACCTGCTTTAAAACAGTCCTGTGATTGACGAGTTTGCTGCCTGAGTAATATTGATCACCCAGACTTTGGATTCTGCTGTTGTTTCTACAATGACATTTTGTATGAATCAAAGTCCTTGGATTAAAATAAAACTTAGCAAAAAATCAAAAAGAAACCCACCATTCTGCTGGGTGATGTACACAGGTGCTGTGGGCATCAGCACTCGGTGAGTCCAGGAGAGGCAAGGCCACACCCATGGGCATGTGGGCAGGACTGCACAGTTGAGAAGGTCTCAGGAGAAAATGAGAACCCCCTAAAACTTGTTTGGGCCTGTTCACGAGGCAGGTGTGGATCAGCCTGAGAATCTGGGTGGGGTTAGGGTGAGGGTCATGGGTTGGGGTCAAGGCCAGGCTTGAGATCAGGGTCAGGGTCTGGATCAGGGCCAGGATTTGGGTTAGGTTTCAGCATAATGGGCTTTCTTTCCCCTCCTCCATCTCTCTGGGCCTGCAGGATATACAGAACTCACCCAGGGTCACACATGCATCAAAGGTTGAGTTGGAGCATTTATTTTCTGCCCCTCAGTCCTAGGCTGTCACAGAAAAAAAGCAAAATGTCCACCTGGTCACTGACTTTCAGATTCAACTCCACCCCCGTCAGGGGTTATGGAGGGCCTCAGAGGTTATACAGGGTGCTTCCACCCTCCTACCTGGGAAGGGGGCAGCTGGACCCACCCTGCCTGGGCTGCCCCAGGTTCTAGCACAGCTGCCACCCACAGGGCACTCAGTAGACACGTGTGGGTTGATACAGAACCGGCTGTAGTGCCCTACTAGCCCCCACGTACAGCCTTCTTGAGGGCCTGTGAGGCCCTCCCCATGCTGGCTGGACCCTTCATCCTATTTGAGTGATCAGCAGTGAACAGTCAGCAGATAGGACAGAACTTGGCCTCCAACCATCCAGGCAGGCATCTGTGGTCCTCCAGCTCAGGCTAGGTAGGGTCTTGACAACCCCCATGGCCAATTACTGAGCTGACTGTGCTGTTGTGCAAGGCAATAGGTCCGTGGGCAGTGTAGACAGCCCCAAGGGATGTCTCTGTTCCCAATGTTTGTGTAGTTGAGACAAATGCCTCCTCGTTCACAGCCTCTTAGCTTGCCAAGAGAAGTAATGGCCCTCCAAATGATGAATGCAGCCTTGGCCACAGCAGCCTTACAGCAGACTGGCCCTGCGGTCCTTTGGCCTCCTCATGTGACATGCACAGTTATTAAGAATCAAGCATACAGGAGCAACTGTGTCTCCCAGTGGTCCGTTTCTCACTGAGACTGTGTGGTATCAGAGAGCCACATGCGTGACCCAGGGACCGTGGCCTCCACAAACCCTGCCAAGTTTGGATTTATGGTGTGGAATAATCCTTGAACCTTCCACTGCCTCACTGAGAAAACATTTCTTTACCATTCTCACATTTGATCTCTGCTGTTTGTTTTCTTTTGTTTTTATTGTTAAAATTAAAACTTGTTTTGTCTTGAAGAGAGAGAGGGCATGCATGGCAGAGGGGGAGAGGGAGAGGGAGAGAGAGAGAGAGAGAGAGAGAGAGAGAGAGAGAGAGAGAGAGAGAGAGAGTCTTAAGCAGGCTCTTCGTTCAGCACAGAGACCAATATGGGGCTTGATCCCATGACCCTAGGATCATGAACTGAGCCAAAATCAAGAGTCAGACACTCAATGACTTGAGCCAACCAGATGCCCCCGATCTCTACTTTTTATAAAGGAGGGAGATGAGACTGGAAAATGGGCCAGTTTGATCTTTGGGGGTAGGTGATTAATGTGGTCAGGGGAGCAGGGTTGACTACTCCCAGGGACATGAGTGAGGTCTGTGTGCTTTCCAGGCTCTGAGATCCGATGTCCAAGGCAGAACCTTGAGTTTAGCACCAACAGTGCTAAACACTTTTTCAGGAAGTGGAAGAGCGTCTTGACTTCGTGGGAGTCCAACAAGAGCACTGAATGGGCCGCTGCGGTCCCTGACCCTCAGTGAACCCCTTTCTTCCTTGGACTTTGGAGGCCACAGCTGCGCAGTCAACCATCAGTCATGTGGAATCTGGTACTTTCCCAACCCAGCATTCATTGTCTTGCCCAAGTCCAGCACTTAGCTGTCCTTTCAGAACCACATCTCACCTGCCTCCCATCCAAAGAGTTTCAGAGGGCAGCCCCCACATTTCACCCACCTTGAAGATGGACATATGAACCAAGTCTAGCCAATCCCATGCTTCATCCTCTGGGTGCTCTGATGGATTCAAGGATGAGCATGTGGCCCAAGCCAGGCCAAAAGCACTTTAAGCCGTGACTTTTAGTGGAACAGAAAAGAAAGAGAAACCCTTCCCAACAAAAAGAACAGTGAATGGGTGTCAGCTTGGAGTTGCTGGAGGTCCCCATTGGCTAACCCCCCAATGATCCCTGGGGTTATCCTCTTCCAGGACAGAGAAGGACGAGGGACAAAGCTGTTCTGGAGCTCTCCTGAGACCTGACTCTACCCACTCTCTTCATCTCCCCCAGCCAGAGCAGCTCTGTCCCTGGTCCTTCTCTGTCCTGGGAGAGGAAAACCCCAGAGAGAAGACCTAACAGGAGAGCGAGGCCCCTGGATGACTAATTGCTCTGTTTGTGTTTTCCTTATTTTAGGGTCCATCTTGTTAATTTGTATTTTTAGTAGGAAGCCACTCATCCCTTCTAGGTTTCTAGTCTGAGGCAATCAGGTTTCTCTTATTTGACCTTTAATTTCTACTCTTCTATTTTTCTACAGAACTGTCACAATTAAGGAACAAATATGTTATAAAGATTATTTTTTGAGAGGGGTGGGGCAGAGAGAGAGGGAGGGAGACAGAAAGACTCCCAAGAAGGCTCTGCACTGCCAGCACATAGCCCCCTGCAGGGCTCAAACCCACCAACTGTGAGGTCATGGCCTGAGCCAAAACCAAGAGTCAGATGCTTAAACAAGTGAGCAGTCCAGGCGCCCCTTGTTGATACGTTACTATTTCCTAAAGTCCATACTTTACTCAGGTCCCTCTGTTCTACTTTTTCCTGCTCCAGTGTTGCATGCAGGGCTCCATATGGCATGTATTCATCCTGTCCCTTGAGGCATTTCATGGCTGTGACAGTCCCTCAGACTTGTCTTGTTTCAGTGACCTTGGCAGTGTTGAGGAGGACTGCTCAGGTATTTGGTAGAAAGTCCCCCAGTAGGATTTACTTGGTGTTTGCCTCATGATTAGACTGGGGTTATGGATTTTGAGGAAGCAGATCACAGAGGCACAGTGCTGTCCTCACGTTATATCAAGGGAACATGCTCTGGAGGCCACGTATCACTTTCTGTGTTCACTTTGGTCTCCTGGCTGGGGCGGTGTTTGTCAGGCTTCCCAACCATGAGTCACTCTTTCCCATGTGCGTATGATGTGTGTTCCAGAGCAGGAACACACTACGCAGAACCCACACTGTAGGAGAGAGGAGTTAGCTCCACCTCCTTGATGGATGGCTGAGTGTCTACATCTATTATGTGGAATTTGACAGGAGAGGTCTATTCAACCCATTAAAAAAAAAAAACAAATTACCTATGTAATCTGTTCAGAAAACTTCAGCCAAGTAATTTAAAGGCTTGCACTGGCTTCACTGAACAGTTGATGAAGCAAGCAGCCTCCCGTCTAGTGAACAGAAAGGAGCTCCTTTGAGCTACAGGGAAGGAAAGGCTTTTAAAAGCAGAGAAGGAATTGAAGAAAATCATCATCAAAGGGTGCATCATATTAGACAAGGTTGCCATTCCAAGGACACCTGAAGGGGCCTCTTTGGTACATTTTTCAGGTTGACTGGTTAAAGGTCACCTGGGGCATGTGTATGTGAAACTGCAGTTGGATTAGGTAATAAGTCTTGGTTTGCTGAGTCTCCGAACATAAGTGACTCCACTTTGGGCCTGTGGTTTCCTTTTTAACTAGCTTTTATTTATTTATTTATTTATTTATTTATTTATTTATTTATTACCAGTGTGGACACCTGGTAGTCATTTTAGGCTGTTGGTTCTACTCCAGCACTACAGCATTTGGTCGCTGGTTCATTCCTGCTTGGCCATTGAGTGCACTTTCTCCTGGCTCTTCCTCTTTTCCTTTGACATATTTCCATCTTTGTATAGGTTTTCTTGGT